>NW_026250746.1:0-17583 GCF_024043175.1 Alternaria infectoria
TTTATTATCTTAAATAATTTACTAATAGAAAATAATCTATAAATAACACTATCTTATATAGTATCTTATATACTATCTTATATTTTATTAATAAAGTTTATTTTACTAATAACGCTATCTTATATAGTATCTTCTTTACTATCTTAAATAATCTACTAATATAAAATAATTTACAAATAACACTATCTTATAAACTATCTTATATTTTACTAATAAATTCTTTATTATTAACAACGCTATCTTATATAGTATCTTCTTTACTATCTTAAATAATCTACTAATATAACATAATTTACAAATAATACTATCTTATATAGTATTTTATATTTTACTAATAATTTGTTTTTTACTAATAACGCTATCTTATAGAGTATCTTCTTTACTATCTTAAATAATCTACTAACATAAAATAACTTATAAACAATACTATCTTATAAACTAACTTATATCTTACTAATAATTTAGTTTTTATTAATAACGCTATCTTATATAATATCTTCTTTACTATCTTAAATAATTTACAAATAACACTATCTTATATAGTATTTTCTATTTTACTAATAATTTATTTTTTACTAATAACGCTATCTTATATAGTATCTTCTTAACTATTTTAAATAATCTACTAACATAAAATAATTTATAAATAATACTATTCTATATAGTATTTTATATTTTACTAATAATATGTTTTTTACTAATAACGCTATCTTATATAGTATCTTCTTTACTATCTTAAATAATCTACTAATATAAAATAATTTACAAATAACACTATCTTATATAGTATATTATATTTTACTAATAATTTAGTTTTTATTAGTAACGCTATCTTATTTTATAGCTTCTTTACTATTTTAAATAATTTACTAAGATATAATAATTTATAAATAACACTATGTTATATACTATCTTATATTTTACTAGTAAATCTTTTTTTACTAATAACGCTATTTTATATAATATCTTCTTTACTATCTTAAATAATCTACTAACATAAAATAATTTATAAATAATACTATCTTATAAACTATCTTATATTTTACTAATAAATTCTTTATTATTAATAACACTATCTTATATAATAGCTTCTTTACTATCTTAAATAATTTACTAATATATAATAATTTATAAACAACACTATCTTATATACTATCTTATATTATACTAATAAATTCTTTTTTATAAACAACGCTATCTTATATAATATCTTCTTTACTATTTTAAATAACTTACTAAGATATAATAATTTATAAATAAGACTATCTTATATAGTATTTTATATTTTACTAATAATTTATTTTTTACTAATAACGCTATCTTAGATAATATCTTCTTTAGTATTCTAAGTAACTTACTAAGATTAAATAAATTATAAATAATAGTATCTTATATAGTATCTTATATTTTAGTAGTAAATAATATCTACTAATAACGCTATCTTTTATATAATCTTATATTTTATAAATAGAAAGATATTTACTAAGAAAGATATCTTATATAATACCTATTTATTATCTTATATTTTACTAATAATACTATTTTATATACTATCTTATATTTTACTAATAAAAAGATATTTACTAATAAAAGTATCTTATATAATATATATTTATTATCTTATATTTTACTAATAACGCTATTTTATATAATATCTTATACTTTACTAATAGAAAGATTTGTACTAACACTATCTTATATAATATATAGTTTACTATCTTAGATAATTTATAAATAATACTATCTTATATATTATCTTTTATACTATCTTATATTATACTAATAAAAGATATTTACTAATAACGCTATCTTATTTATTATCTTATATATTACTACTAAAGGATATTTACTAATAACGCTATATTATATACTATTTTATATTTTATAAATTAAAGAATATTTACTAATAAAGCTATCTTATCTAGTATATTATATTTTATACTAAAAAATAAATTTATAGTAAAGCTATTTTATAAAATATCTTACTTACTAGCTAAAATAATTTATTATTATTAGATAATTAATAACTAATATTATTTTATATTATATCTTATATTATTACTAAAAAGATATTTACTAGTAAAGCTATCTTATATTTTATCTTATATTCTATTACTAAAATTATATTTACTAATAAAGCTATCTTACAATTTATCTTATACTCTACTACTAGAAATATATTTACTAATTAAGCTATCTTATATAATAACTTACTAATTACATTATATACTATACTAATAAAAAATTATATTTTAATAACACTATTTTATACACTATCTTATATCTAACTAATAGAAATAAACTTACTAACAAAGCTATCTTATATACTATTTTACATACTATATTATATACTATCTTATACACTATCTTATATACTATCTTATATACTATTCTATATAGTATCTTATATACTATTTTATATACTATTTAATATAGTATTTATTATACTTTTGTCTTTAGTATATTATAATAGAACTATATAATTATCTTTAGTTTACTCTTTTTTTTTATAATAATAGATAGCTATTCTTAAATAGAATAGCTAAGAAGCTACTTTATAGTATAAACTTCTAATCTTCTTTTTATAATATAATATATATTAGAATAGTATTATCTAAAAGTAGAAGTAGAGTTATTTATTTAGAAGAAGAAATGTAATATATTATACTATTAAGTAATAATAGTTAAATAATAAGATTAATACCTATTATTTATTATCTTAGTATGTATTTCTTTATATATCTTAATATTTAAAAGTAATACTAAAAAATAACTTAGAACTAAGTATAAATATACTATAGTCTATATTTCTATTAATTATCTTACCTAATATATAAATTTATAATATACAGTATTACTTAATTATTTAAAATAAGTATATTATAGCTTATAATACTATTATATTATATTATATCTAGTACTAATAAGTTATATAGTAACTATAAAGCTAATAAATACTATATATTACATTATTACTTTTTTAGCTATGTTATATCTTAAGTTACATAGTATCTAATATAGTTTTTTTATTATCTATCTACGTTCTACTTTAGAACTATACTTAATATTATATTATATAGTATATTATATATTATCTTTTATCTTACTATATAGATTATTATATAGATTATCTTATAGACTATTTTAAATACTATTTTAAATACTATTTTAGATACTATCTTATATACTATCTTATATACTATAGAAATAAAAGATTATTTATAAACAAGACTATTTTATTAAGTATTCTCTATACTTATATATTTACTATTATATATATAATCTTATACACTACGTAATATAGTATTTATTATAATCTATATATATATAATATTTTATAAGTAAAATTATTCTATATACTATCTTATATACTATCTTATATATTATCTTATACACTATCTTATATACTATTATTAGAGCTAGAGACAATTAATAATTAGAGATAATTAAGTATATTATAATATAAGTACTACTAAAGAAAGTTAACACAAAATCTCTAGCTATATACCTAAGAGCTAATTAATAACATGTCTATAATTACGTAATTATAACTACTCTCTAACTTTAATAACTATATTATATACTATCTTATATAAAATCTTATTTATTATTATATCTACTATCTTATATACTATTATGTCTACTATATTCTACATTAGTCTATACACTATGTTATACACTATATTAAACACTATCTTATATACTATCTTATACACTATCTTATACACTATCTTATACACTATCTTATATATTATCTTATTTATTATCTTATATTATTCTTTCTAGTAATAAAGTAGAGTTATAATATGTATACTCTCTTTAGTTATAGTATATATTATAATTCTTATTAAACGCTGCAGAGAAGAGAGTAGACTTATAGTACTTAATTACCTAGGTAGCCTCTTTATTACTGCGTAAGTAGCATAGTAAGAGCTATATCTTTATACTAGCTATCTCTTATATTAAGGCTACTCTAGATAACTATAAAGCTGCGGCTTTATCTCTAATTCTACTATAGCCTTCTCTCTCTTAAGAGTAACTAAGATAATTAGCTTTTATCTATATAACTATATAGCTAGCTAATATTAGGTAGTTTAAGTCTAAGTTCTTATATACTAAAGATATTACCTTTTACTCTAAGAGGTAGCTACGCAGCTTTCTTTTCTACTAACTACTTCTAGGCTATAAATTCTTATATTACTATACTTATTAACTATCTAACTATAGAACTACTATATAAGTACTCTTATAGATTGCTTTAAAGAGTATAATAGGCTAGTTTATAGTATTAACTTCTATAAGATCTAGCTATTATAAGTATACTATAGATAACTTAGAGGGCAAGTAATATACTAAGACTATATAGATTTATGTCTAGTAGTAATAACTATAAGATTAAGGTCTAGTTATACTAAACTTAGTAATATCTCTTTACATTAAATAGCTATTTAGACTATATCTAGACTATCTTCTTCTACTATAAGCTACTATAGATATTAAGTAGTTCTAATAACTATAAGCGTATACTATAGGTTAGATAGGTAATAGCTAATATAAACTAGAGACTATCTATATATAGAATTAGTAGAACTATACGTAATATTCTTAGCTACTATTTAGTACACAACTAATATTTATAGAATTACTAAGTAAGTCTATTATATCTCTTGTAAAGATACACCTAACTCTCTAAAGTATATACTATAACTAGTTATAACTATTACACTATATACGCGCAATTCTACCTAAAGAAAAACCTTATTATTTCTATCTTACTTAATTAGTTAGTTTGCGTTTAGAATATCTCTAGGCTTAGAAAGAAGTACTTAGTACTATAAGCTATATTATTTAAGAATTAGATAGTATATATAAACTAGAACTAGGTAGATATATTTAGAAATACTAATGCTATTATTAAGTTTGTTCTTAAAGGCTATAACTAAGGTATTAACTAGGTTATATTCTACTCTACACTACTATTAATTATCTTTACTAGTAATAACTATCTTATTAAGTTATAAAGAATGTTAGAAATAAAGATATAGAAAGTTAATACCTACTAAGAGCACTTCTAGAACGCGTTAGCGTATCTATTCTACCTATATTAGAACTTAATTCTATCTATTAGAGAAGATAAGATAATTTATGTATAGAATCTTAATAGGCGTATATTAGTCTAGTTCTTTAAACGCAAAAACAATTACTTCTAGATTATTATAGCTTATTCTAAGATTAATCTATTTACTACTAGTTATAATAATAGTATAATAGTGTTTAAGCTAGAACGTAAGTAACCTACGTCTACTATCTACTAGAATAACCTTTTCTATATAACTAAGAAGAAGCACGTATAGTTTTATAACTTCTAGAAGAATATTAAGTCTTTATTAATACTATCTTTTAAGAAGCTAGAAAGCGCTTAGGTATCTTTATAAATATTATTCTATAACTCTACTAAATACTTAATCTTAGTTATATCTCTAGCTAATAGTAGAATATATAAGCTAATTAGCCTTCTACGTAATGCTTTAGAAGTAGTAGAACTAACTAACACTAAGCGTAGATCTAGTACCTTAGCTATATTTATAGCTAGAAATTAATTTATAGTCTTTAACTAGTCTAACTAATAAATTAATATTAAGAATTTTAGTAATTCTACTATAAAGACTATTAAACTCTCTTATAGAACTACTAATATCTACTTTAGTAGTACTAGTAATCTTCTTTTAATTACCTCTACTTCTATTATTTTTTATAATATCTAGGCTAAGAAGAACCTTACTAAGCTTTCTATTAATAGTATTAAGTACGTTATCTAGTTATTAGATAGACTACACGTTACATTACTAAGTAAACACAACGTTACTATTATAAATAAGAATCTAGAGTAAGTTAGTACTTTGTATAAGACTATCTAGATTAAGAGTATAATCTTTAATAACACTAGTGTTCTTCTCTACTTTACGCTAAACTATATTAAGTATAGTCTAATAAATAGTAATAATAGTATTATACGTATATTAGAGTAGATAGTATACCTTATAAGAGTTAAGAGTTATAATATATACTACCTAGACTATACTACAAAGCCTAAGATTCTTTAAATTAACTCTACTAAATATTATTTTAAGCTTACTCTAGTTAAGCGTAATTATAATAAGATACTTAATATTATTAAGACCTTAAGCCTAGTTAGATAGAGTATTATCTTCTACCTATAGAAGAAAGGCTATTCTAAGATTACTCTTTAATTTATATAGAATTCTTAAATATAGTTTAAGCTTACTATTAAATATAGTAACTTAGAGGTTATAGTTAAGATAGCTAAGTAGCTTAACTAACTAAAGCTCTAGTAATAGCTAAGCACTAAAGCTCTAGTATATAGTAACTACTAAACTATAGAGATAACCTACTAGAAGCTACGCAACTTTAATAAGCTATTCTTTCTATATCTTACTACTAGAGATTAGAATAAGTTAAAGCGTATAGCTAAGATTGTAGAGCACTATAGTAATATAATAGTATAATTCTAGAACGTACTCTACCTAGGTAATATACAAAACTAGATAGAGATATTCTAGAAGCTTAATCTATACTCTTTTGCGTATACTACTACTAAGATATAAAGTCTTAATAAATAGGTATAGTTAATACTAGAAGCTACTAGTGTATTAGAGAAGTAGATTAACTTTCTTTTAATAGATACTTCTTTAGCGTCTACTAAGCCTATTATACCTACTTATAAAGCTAACTAGCTAATATGCGTAGCTTCTTTAACTATATTTAAAAAAGCTCTCTAAGGTAAAGTTAAAAGTATTAGATCTAAAGAGCTAATAGTAAATAGCTTTAGTAATAAAAATCTTATAGGTAATACTAAGCTTACTTATATAGCTACTAAACTTAGAGGTAGTAAGAATAATAATATTAGTAGCTAGAATATAGATAATAATAGTAATGTAGAAGTAGATAATAACTTTATTAAAGTTAAAGGTACTAATACTAGTATAAAAAGTAGTAAAGTAGATTTCTAGGCACGTAACTTACTCTTAGTAGTAGATTATATTACTACTAGATTATTTAATACTACTATATAGTTACTTAACTAATAAGTTAGTGCTATTAACTTTACTTCTCTTAAGAAGTATTTCTAGAAGATCTACTAAGCTACGCAAATATACTTACTAGTAATACTAAATATACTATTACTAGTTAACTACGTATAGAGAATAGTAGATAAGACTAATTTACGTAAGATTCTACCTATTATTCTATACAATCTAGAGTCTTTACTATTAACTAATCTAACTACTAGTAAGTAGTTTTTATAAAAGAATAAATTAGAGAAAAGTATTATAGTTCTTAAAAGCCTATTATAGCTAATTATAGTTAATATTATCTTATTCTAAGCTAAGTTTTCTAATATAAGTTTATAGATATATATCTAGCTAATATATACTAATATTAATATAGGCTAAGAAGGTAATTAATATAGCTATCTAATATATTCTTACTATATCTATTAAATTAGAGCGCTGTAAGCTACTTAATAGCGCTACTAATATCTCTACTCTCTCTAATATAGATAAGAAGTATACTCTTAAACTTTCTATCTACTTTACTATCTTTAATCTTAAAAGTCTCTATAACTTAATTCTTCTTTTAGTAGCTATAATATTTACGTATAAGAATAAGTAGCTTAATATAGCGCTAAACTTTACTAATACTTTACTTAACTATACTAGTAACGCTAAGATAAAGAAGTAAGCTAACTACGTTAAGATAGTTACTAAGAGAAACTCTAGTAACGTTATTAAGATTAACTTTAATTAATTTACTAACTTTAATATTTACGCTACTAGCTTTACATCTATCTATAGTAGTGCTAAGTACTATACTAGGTATAAGAGTACTATATATAGAATTAATAGTATTATATAGATTAGCGCGCTAGCTAGTAGTTTAAGGTTAGTAGATTAGACTAGTAGAAAGTAAGAGACTAGAGCTTAGAGAATTATTTAGAAAGGTATATACTTAGTATATTTATATACTTCTTTTATAAAGTTCTAGTATTACTAGTAAGTTAGTTAGATAGAACTAGGTAGAGTACTAAAAATAGCAAAGTAAATATATTAAATATCTAAGATCTAACTAGCTTAATATCTTTAGTTTTAGAAGGTAGATATAACGTAAATTAATAAGATATTACTAACTTTTGTAGGTACTAGAACCTATAGTATATATATACGCTTTCTATATAGCTATATTTAATTATAATAAGAAAGTGTTATTATAGATACGTTATTATAGAAGTAGGTAAGTATATATTACGTACTAGCGCTATATATTCTAGATTATAACTTATAGTATTAAGCTCTAAATAGCGCTACTACTATATTAGCGTAGAACTCTACAAAAGTGTTATTATTTAGTATATATATATTATATATTATATCTAACTCTTTATACTTTTTAAACATATAATAGTAAAAGTTAAAGTAAGCCTATAATAAAAGATCTTATATCTATTATATTATCTAGCTAGTTATACCTAAGTACTACATATAATAAGATAATACTTTATACTACTTTATAGTTAAAGACGTACTTCTATCTAATATTCTATTACTAATAGTAGATAGAATCTACTATATACTATAAATACTATAACGTTTAACACTAGTAAAAGAGTACCTAAGAGTAGAGTAATTAGTAAAGCCTAGTACTATAGATTATAACGTAGTTATTTACCTACTTATAAAGCTAGATAGAGGCTAGTTATTATTAGTAGTGTATATATAAGTAGAAAGTAGTATAAACTTACCTCTAAAGAAGCGCTTATAGATATACTTTTTGTATAAGGCTTTATAAACTACTTAATCTATAAGATAGTTAAGTATTAGCTATAGAATAGGCTATAGTAACGCTTTAGTATAGCTAGCGTAGTTAGAGAGATATAGCTTCTATAGCTATTAGTTATAATAACTAGCTATAATAGTACTATTTACTTCTCTATAGGCTACGCACTAGAACTTAGTAGGCTAGACTTATAGCTATAGTAGTATATTAGCTTAGTAGGTGTATAAGAGTATAGTAGTTAAAGTAGGCTACTTTAATAAGGTATTTGCCTAGTATTTATAACTATAAGTTATAGTTATTAGCATAGAATAGCTAGTAAAGAAAGTAAATAAAGCTTAGGTAGCTAAGGTTATAGTTAAAAGTAGTAAGAATAAAGTATTCTACGCTAAGAATCTTTTATATAGTAAAGCTATTATTAGTAACTTTATAGAAGTATTATACGTAGAAAATAGCACTTTTCTTATACTTATAGGTAATAAATAGAGTAGTAATACTAATAAGCTATAGATAGTTAAGTAAGGTAATTTTAATAGAGAGAAAGTAGTTAAGAATATTAATAGCTAGTAAGAGTGTTTTAGAGAGTAAGTAGAAGATAGTGTAGACTTAGAGTAGCTAATTAATAAGCGTATTACGTATTTTTTATTCTAGTTCTAGCTAAGCTATTATATAGTTTTAATTTACTATAGTTATTCTTTCTAGCTCTATAAGATAGTTAAAGGTTTCTATAGCGTATTTAGAGACTATAGATAGAATACTAGTGTTCTTATAAACTTTATATTAGTTATAGAATAATAATTCTATAGCACTACTCTTGTATATAAGAGCTATTATCTTAGCTAGTAGATAAGTAGATTTTCTTCTATTAGCTTAGTGTTACTTTAGAAAAGATAAGATTGCTATAGCTTATAATAGCTTCTAGACGCTAGTATAATAGACTACTTTTGTAATTAGACTCTAAGCGCTTCTTTTAGCTATATTACTTACGTTACGTAGAGTAGTTTAACTCTATATAATAGTTCTATTTATCTAGATAGTCTTATTAGATATAAAAGCTATAGTCTTATTAGCGCTAAGTATAGTAGTCTAAGCTTATATTATATATAGCGTAGCTATATATAAGAGAAGGTATATTACTAGTAGTATTAATATAGAGAGTATAGGTAATAAAGAAAAAAAACGTTAATAATATATAGTAGGTTAGAACTTGCGCTAAAGGTAGAGTAGCTACCTCTATAACACTAGCGTTACTATTAAGACTCTAAGAAAGCGCGTAAGCTTACTACACTAAGCTATTAGTTATTATTTCTTTACTATACCTACTTTTTCTCTCTTCTTATATAGTACTTTTCTATTATCTTAGTTAATATCTCTTCTTAACGCTAGGCTAGTTTCTACGCTTCTTATATACCTATATTCTATTATTACTAGAGTATTCTACTATATCTACTATACTTAAGCTAGTCTATTATATTAAATATACCTATACTAAGTGTAATATATTCTTTAACTTAGCAAAGAGTATAAAAAGGTATAAAAAGAAGTTAGATAAGTATAAGTACTATTATTTATGTAACATAGACTACGCTTTCTATAACTAGTATATTATATATAAGACTTAACATCTAGATATATATAGCTACGTGTGTTAATTATATAGTAATAATTTCTAGATAGAGTCTAGCTTAATATAATATATAGTCTATACTTATAAGGCTAGTTAGAAGCTTATATACTCTAGCTATAAGTAAGTCTATTTTAGCGTAACCTTCTTTATTAAACACTTAGAGTTTAGTTACTATAACACTATTATAGTATCTAAGTTTAAAAGTTATATTATCTATAAGTAGCTACTTACTAATCTAGATAAGTATAGACTTATTTACATAGATTTCTAGTATAAGACTAGCTAGTGTATAGTAGTGTTAGATACTAAGAAAGAAATAGAGCTTACTCTAGTAGAAGATATTTTTAAAAACTATAGTAGTATAGAAGGCGTCTTGTTTATAGCGCTTCTATCTAAACTCTTTACTAATAGGCTAAGCGCGCCTACTATTATTAATAATAGATAGTATTCTCTACTACTCTTATAAGCTAGCGCAACTAATACTATAGTACTTAGCCTAGAAGATATATATCTAGATAGAAGTATTAAAGCTAGTAGTGTTAGTACGCTAACGTCTACTTCTCTTACTAATAAGGTTATCTTAGAGACGCTGCATCTACGTTACTAGAGCCTAGTATATACTCTAACTTATATAACTTTCTCTATAGACTTTACTATTTTAGTAGTAGATACGCCTATAGATTATAAACTTTCTTATAGTATACTATATTATTACTTATAGAATCTATATAGTAATAACTAGAGTTTAGAGAGCTTCTATAATACTATACTTATAGTATACTAGTGCCTATTTATATATAAGTATATTACTTTCTCTTAATACTATATATTCTCTTTACTAATCTACTCTAGATAGATATAGCTTACTACTAGTAACCTTAGCTATTATATTAATAATAACTATTATATAATACGCCTAAAATACTCTAAGTGTCTTAAAGCTTTTTAGTCTACTACTACTCTTATTATATATTAGAAGTTACTTTAGAAACGCTGTAAAATCTCTTAGACTATTAATTATAGTATCTACTTAGATTATATATTAGATAGCTTTCTTAGTATAGCTAAGATAAGTAGTGCTAGCGTTATATATATAGTTATAATACTATAGTCTATCTTTATAAGAGATAGATTTTGCTAGAGCGTTAAGAAGGTATATAGTAGTAAAGAGCATAGCTATATAAATAGAGTATTTATTCTATACTATCTAGAAAATAAAATATATATACTTTATATAGATATTATTATATATATATAGAGAAAGAAAGCTATTATATAGCTAGTCTTAGCTACTCTTTAACTATTATAAGTTAGAAATTATAGTATTATCTAGTAATATAGAGCTTACGCTCTTTAGAGTCTAGAGAGTAACTTATACTTTAAACTAGTTACTATAGCTACGTAGTTCTATAGTAGCTTTAATCTTCTTATTATCTTATATATTCTCTAATACTAGCCTTATATAAGAGAGTGCCTTATTAGATAGTAGGCTACATACCTAGCTAGAAGTAATAATATAAATAATATAAAGACATAGATAGTATATTTAAAGTATTATAATCTAGGCCTATAAGCGTTATATAGGCATTCTCTCTACTTATATATTAGAGATACTTATAGCTAGAAGTATAGTAAAGATACTAATACTAAACTCTTTCTCTAGTATTCTTTACTTTCTACTATACACTAAGTAGATATCTAGTTTATAGGTCTTATATAGGTTATCTTAGCGTGTCTTCTACTACTCTATATTCTATATATTACTATTATATAGCTTAGTAAATAGTATATTCTTAGCTATAGTTATAATATATTTTAGTGTCTACTCTTATATTCTTAAGTACTTAGCTAAGTACTTAAACTACGTTTATATCTTACGCGTAATAAAAAAGAGTATACACTAATTCTAAACTTACTTAGCTAGTAATAAGAACTATATACGCTAGACCTCTATATAGATTTTTTACTCTAATTACGTTATAAACTAATTAGCGTAGAAGGCTACTAGTGTTAGTATATTATAGAATATTTAATATAAGTCTCTTACCTATAGTATAGTAGATACTTTAGTTTTACTTACATACCTCTAGCTTTATATTATAACTTTCTATTTAGTAATAGTATCTACGCTAGCTATATATAGGCTCTTACTAGCTAGGTTATTAGCGTACTTATCTAATAGGTCTAGGCTTATAAAACTATACGTGTATAAGCCTTAGAGCTATAGTAAAGATAGTAATAGGCTTAGACTATGTTTTTGCTTATACTCTTCTAATAGCTTATTATTATAGTATCTATCTAGTATAGCTAAGAGAGTAGGCTTAGAAATTATAGTATATATCTATTATAGTACATTATATAGGTATTAGGTAATAAAAGCTATATCTATTACATAGTTAGCTAACTACTACTATACTATAAGTAAGTTAGCTAGAATTGTATAGCTAAGTTATATAACTTTATCTACTTTAAGCTAAGTATACTTCTACTAAAAGCGTATGTTAGCATCTATATCTAGTATAGCTAGTAGTAAGGTTAGTAAAGATATAGAATAGAGAAATAGTATGTATAGAAGAGGTACGTATTATAGTTATTATAAGAACTAAAGCTATTCTAGATCTATAGTTTTAGTATACTACCTATAGAATCTTATTACGTATATTTTCTATAAATTTAGTATAGTCTATAAGACGTCTTATAATACTTATACCTAACTAGGTAAGCTTACTTACGTAGGCACTAGTATAAAAGATTCTATTATATATATAAAAGCCTCTATATTCTTCTTTTCTACTTACTATAGCCTTATCTACTATATAGCTATATCTTTATTAGAGCAACTTAAATAGTAGTAAATTTAATATTAGCTTATCTTTTGCCTAGAATATTAATACTTCTACTTCTGCCTAGCGTAGTTCTCTCTTTTCTAGCCTAAGCCTAGTAAGTAATATTAATACTCTAGACACTAAGTTTACTATTACTATAGATAGGCTAGAGCTTTACGTAGTGTTATTTTCTCTACGTCTTTTGCATAGTAGCGCTAACTCTAATAATACTAACGTAGATACGCTGTCTCTTAGTACTATAGTAAAGAATACTAATGTACTTACTTATTAGAACTTTAACTACTAGTTTAAAGTAGATTATCTTATATACGCACTATACTCTTTTCTTTATACTATTTTCTAGCTAATAGTATATATAGATAGTAGTTCTACTCTAGCATTTATAGTAAGATTTAAGTCTAGTTAGTATATAGATAGTATAATAGAAAGTACTCTATTTTTGCAGTGCTTTGTATATATACTTTCTACTATTCTTTTACTAGTAAATACTAATCTAGCGTAGTAGAATAGTATATAGTATTCTAATATTAATCTTATATATCTCTTTATAGTAGATAAATAGAGCTACTATTATTCTAAGATTATTATCTTATTCTAAAGAAATAAAATAGCTAAGATTATTATTTACACTACTAATATAGTTAACAAAGAGTAGAACTAGTACGCCTAGTTAGTTTAAAAGTCTCTACGCCTACTACTACTTACTCTAATAGATTAAGCTAGCTCTAATTCTACTATTAGTGCTTAATTTAAAAGAAACTTTATAGCGTATATTAAAGCCTATAGATAGTGTTTATAGCTACTTCTACTTAAACTATCTTACTATAACTTTTTAGCTATATAAGTAGCTTTTATAGTAAGTATGCCTAGCTACTATAGATAGGCTAATATAGATCTAATAGTAGTAATACTCTAGAGCTAGCTTAGGCTTAAGTAGACGCTATTAAGAATCTCTATATCTAAGATAAACGTAGATACGTCTAGCCTATATATTATAATGTAAGTTTCTACTATATTTACGCTAGGCTTAATGTCTAATTAGTTACTACGCTTTTAGGCTATACTTACCTACTCTAGTTCTATAGCTACTCTCTTACCTTACACTAAGTACTATATTATCTTTTCTACTATCTTAGATCTAGAGGTATTATAGAATAGACTATATAGTAGTATTTGTATCTACTTCTATACGCTTACACTAGCGTAGTAGAAGTAGTTTACCTACTTATAGCTACTACTTTACTATTAGATACCTACTTCTAAAATAGTAGTCTATAGTCTAATCTAAATGTTATGTAGCTAGATAGTGCTCTATTCTAAGACGTATATTTAGTTTTATAATAGAGCTATAGACTAGATTAATTAGGCTATAGTTATAAGTACTAACCTTAGTTAGAGTATATAGAGAGGCCTAGAATTATAAGAGAGAGTTATTAGTATTAAGAACTAGAAGGTAGATATTATAGTATAGCCTACTCTATTTACGCTACTAGACTATAAACTAGACTACTACTCTACTAGCGCTATTATAGTACTCTTATTTAGTACTAATTATTCTTATTCTAATAGCCTATATAGCGTAGTAGTAGCATACTATATACTCTATAACTTACTATTACGCCTATAGTTACTAGAAGCGCAGCTATAGAGATAGAAGTAGAAGATAGCTATACTTTATATAGCTAAGAGTAGACGCATTATATCTCTAACGCGTTTTTATTACTATTCTATAATATTTTTATTATACTTCTAACCTCTATCTCTTAGTAATCTATTTAAGTTTATATAGGTTAAAAAAGTAGTTTTATTTCTTCTTTTTAGTAAGGCTATGTCTTAGATTATAACCTATAGTATATAGTTTAGATTAGCTATATATATCTCTAGAATGCTTATATTAGTAACTAGTAGAAACTTTGCCTTAACTTATGTATAGTTATATTACGCTATCTACACTATAGGTCTATTATCTTAGCTTCTTATAGATTTATATAGTTATTATATAGTATATATACTTATTACTCTTAGGCTCTATCTATAGAAGCTTAGTAAAGGTATAAGCCTTAGTAAGTTAGAGCTAAGTAGCTATAATAGGCTACTCTATATAGATCTATAGAACTACTAGAAGCCTCTAGATAGAGAATATAGTTAGTAGAGAGTGTAAGTAACTTAAGATAGCTCTCTTTTGCTTAGTAGGCTACTAGCGTATATAACTATTTTACTTTAGAAATAATAAGTATATAGATTAGTAGAAGTAGTATAGAAACTATCTTAGAGACTATTATACTATCTATTATAATAACTATATTAGCTTTATACTCTACCTAAAGAAGCTTAGTAAAGGTATAAGTGCTAGTAAGTTAGAGCTAAGTAGCTATAATAAGCTACTCTGCGTAGATTTATAGAACTACTAGAGGCTTCTAGATAGAAAATATAGTTAGTAGAGAGCGCTAGTAATCTAAGAATATATATAATATCTTACTAGGTATAGTACTTATTAGCTTATAATAGTTCTTATATTATAATATAAAAGCTACTTATACTATTTTTATAATAAGTATAGTTCTAATATTATATTAGCTAGCTTATAGCTTTATTATAGAATTTTACTTAGAGTATAAAGTATTAGTTAGTAGACTCTATCTTACTTAACTTATCTATAGTAGCGCTACTTATCTTAGTAGATTATTTACTATACTATAAACATAGTTCTATTCTCTTCTATAGTACTTTTCTAAGACTCTTTATATATTACTATAAAGCTAGGTTCTAGCTCTAATACGCTTATATTACCTACTTTTTCTAAAATAGTATAATAGGTATACTTCTTCTTTTACTACCTTTTTTACCTATAATAAGACTAGTATTATTACTTTATTACTATACTACATTTAAGAGATCTACTAATAAGTTTTATAGAAAACCTACTAAGGTATTTTACGTACTATAACGCACTTAGAGTACTTATTTATATAAACTACTATATTATTCTTAATATTACCTATAAGAAGCTATAAGAGCACTTTTTATGTAATTATAAGAACTTAGCCTTAGACTAGTAATTTTGCCTCTAAGTATATCTATATATCTAGGCGTTAGAACTATACCTCTATTAGAAGCTTAAGAATATACTCTTTTTTTATAACTCTATTTTTTATATTCTAAGTCTTTTTATAATAGAAGATTATATATAGTATATATTTCTAGTGTTATCTAATAGAATATACTATTATACTTTCTTTACTAGTAAGACGTATAATATAAGTATAGCTATATATCTATATAAGAATTATAGTATATAAGATACTATACGTATAAACTATATACTTTAAGGTATTATAGCGTAATACCTCTACGTATGTATTAATAATAAGGTATAGCTAATTCTAAGTATTTTATATATATCTAGCGTTTTTAAGCTATTAGATTAGCTATAGAATATCTTCTAACTAGTATAGAACCTTATTACTAGTAGGTATATACTCTAAAGTTACTTTACTATAGAAAAGCTAGCTATAGTACTACTAGAGAAGAATAAGGCTTTATAGGTTTAGAGTATAGATACTATAGTTACTAAGAAGCGTATAGCCTAGCTAGTAACACTATAGCTTCTAGCTATAGGCTAAGTAGGTAGCTTTTATAAGAAGTTAGAGTTCTAAGTATATCTAAGTAAAATAAAGTAGATAGATTAGCTTCTTCTCTAAAAGAGGCCTAAATTAGCTACTTATAAAAAGTAGCTACGTACTACTATTATAACTATAGTAGTAGTGTATTAATATATAGTAGCTAATACTAGTAAGTTTACGCGTATTTACGTTATACGTAAGAAGCTAGCTAATAGTAACGCGCTAGAGAGTAAGTACTACGCCTAGCCTCTAGGCGTTTATTAAAAGCACGCTCTTAAGTATACTACTCTACTAGCTAATTACTTTATAGCTATACTTTACTATTACTACTAGTATACCTATATTTCTATAAAGGTATACCTTACTAAGAAATAAAACGCTGTATAGGCTGTAATTAAGCATTATCTTAACTCTTTATAGATAGTAGTAGCTATAGATACACTAGACTTAGAAACTAAACACCTAGAGAGCTTACTACTATTATACTACTAGTTTTAGATAGCGCTACTACGTAAGCGTAGTAATAATTCTTATATCTTCTTACTAACTATAAAGCCTCTACTTACTATGTATATAGTACGCTTATTTAGCTTTATAGAACTATATATATTTATAATAATTATATTAGAGCTTA
>NW_026250746.1:17681-39217 GCF_024043175.1 Alternaria infectoria
GTTCTTCTACGTAGTATATCTACTATTCTAGTGTATTATCTATAGCTTATATAGCTATATCTAGAAAAGACGCTAGTTACCTTAGAGGCTACTTAGCCTATCTATAGTAACTATTAGTATTAGGTAATAAGTAACTTTCTCTTTTCTACTTACGCTTCTACGTAAAATCTTAAAACTATATACCTACGTAAGAAGCTAGAAACACTTACTAATAACTTTATACCTCTAAGCTTAGCGTTAAATCTATAGCTAATATAATATATTCTTATTACTTTAGGCTAGTAGTTACTAGACGCTAAGCACGCTTAGCGCTCTTTAGGTAATAGTATAAGTATTTATAGTCTATCTAATAATAAGATATAAAAGATGCTTTAGTAAGTAAAGAATAATAAGCTTAAGTAGTAAGCTAGTTACTTTACTTTTATTAGTAAACTTATATATAGCACTCTTATTAATAGGCGTACTACTAAATATATTTAGATAGGTTAGCACGCTTCTAAGCTATATAAAGACTTTTATTAGTTTCTCTTAGATATAGAGGTAAATAAAAGAAAGAAGAAAAAAGTAAATAAAAGAGTAATAGAGATAGAAGATAATAGAAGTAAAGAAGATAGAAGTAAAGAAGATAGAAGTAAAGAAGATAGAAGTAAAGAAAATAGAAGTAAAGAAGATAGAAGTAAAGAAGATAATAAGATAGAAGATAATAAGATAGAAGATAATAAGATAGAAGATAAGATTAAAGAAAATAATAGAAGTAAAAAAGATAATAAAAGTAAAGAAGATAATAAGCGTAAAGAAGATAATAAAAGTAAAGAAGATAATAAAAGTAAAGAAGATAATAAGCGTAAAGAAAATAATAAAAGTAATAAAGATAATAAAAGTAAAGAAAAAGATAAGAGTAAAGAAGATAATAGAAATAAAGTAGAATAAGAGAAGAATTACGTATAAGAAGAGAAAAAGAAAGTAGAAAAAAAGATTAAAGAAGCTAGTTCTATAGTAGAGCTAGTCTAAGAGCGTAAGTAGACTTATATATATAGGTAAGAAAAAGAAAAAAAGTAAAAGTAAGTATTAAAAGATAAAGAAAAAGAGTTAGCTTCTATACGTAAGTATATTTATTTATATAAATAAAAGAAAGAAGAAGTATAAGAGTAAAGATACTAGAATAAGATGCTAGGTAGATTAGAGTTATCTAAGCTAGTGTTAGTGTAAGAGATAGCTAACCTATAGTACTTCTAGAATATACTCTAGTAACTAGAGGCTATATTTTAAAGCTTATAATAAGACGTATTCTAATAAAGTGTATAAAAGAACTTCTAGCCTTTAATTATATAGATTATACTAACTAGCTAAAGTAAGACGCTAGCTATACTACTACTAGCTAAGTATTAGTAGTATAATAATAAGTATATTATTATTATTATACTCTTTATAGTAACGTAGTTAGATATAGAACGTAGATATATTTAGGCTAGATTATAAGTATTTGCGTAGTAGTCTAGCACGCTATAGAAAGCTATAAAGAAGTATAATATAGTTATTATTCTACTAAATATATTAGTTACTAGAAGCTTTACTACTTAGTTTGTTTAGAACTAATTCTATATTAGCTATCTTATTATTAATAAATACTACTTTACCTTTACCTTAGATTAGCTATAGCGTTCTAAGTATAGTATCTTGTTTTAATATATAGGCTATAAGGTGCCTATTACGTTACTTACTACTACCTTTCTACTAGAAGATATAGAAAGAGTAGCTAAGGCGTATAGCTATAAATAAGCTAATTTTAAAGTAGTTATATTTTATAAGCGTACGTTACGTTCTAACTTAGCGTATAGAGTAATACCTTCTAGTAGAGAACTCTATAATATTCTAAAAATAGCTAAAGTAATCTAAAAGCTATATAAGAAGAGTAAGAGTTAATAGCTTATATACGTAATAAGTAAAAGAGATATAGACGCGCTAGTAATAACTCTTAGTTATAGTGTGTTTTATGCTAGTATATTGCCTAAGAATAAGATAGTCTAGATATAATACTTTTACTAATAAGATAATACTATATTAGTAGTAAATAGAGCGTTTATCTTAGGCGTAGATCTACTTTTAATATAGAAGAACTAGTTTTAGAGTAAGCCTAATTATCTCTTAGCCTATATCTAGGCTTTAGAAAGAGGTAGAAAGATAGCTATAAGTCTACCTACTAAGGCTTAGATTATTATAGGCTATAACTCTCTCTTTATCTACTACTTAACCTAATTAGCGTAATATAGATAGTAAGTTAATATCTACTTCTAGCTAGAAGTAATACGCTATACTACTTATTACTACTACTATATCTTAGCTAAAGTGTTTAATAGAGATAAGAAGTAAGAACGCTATTATATAGATAAGGCCTAGTGTAACGTATATAGGTTCTAAAAGATTATTTTATTTAGTAATATACCTTACTCTATCTTATTACGCTTATATACTATACTATCTATTTTAACGCTATCTAGATAAGCTACGTACATATATACTCTAGTAGCTAGATAGTAAAAGATAGTAGAATTTCTTCTACTACTTATAGAGTTTTAGTAGACGCATTATATACTCTATCTACTACTAGACTACTCTTTTAAGTATAGGCAGAATTTATACCTCTAGAGTAGAGTATTGTAGGTAGGCAAGTAAACAAACTATCTTCTTACTAAGATAGAAGTAATAGCTTCTAATTCTAAGGCAACGCTTAGTAAAAACTTTTACTTCTATTACCTTCTACTCTATACGTAGTGTAGAAACTATAAGAAAAATAAGAATAAAAGTAA
This sequence comes from Alternaria infectoria, assembly GCF_024043175.1. Taxonomy (NCBI): domain Eukaryota; kingdom Fungi; phylum Ascomycota; class Dothideomycetes; order Pleosporales; family Pleosporaceae; genus Alternaria; species Alternaria infectoria. The sequence continues at coordinate 20,489 of NW_026250746.1, forward strand.
TCTTAAGCTCTTTTACTATTACTCTTACTAGGTATATATAGGTACTAATATCTTAAAGAATATATAGACTTATATACTTAAAAGTAGTAGTAAGTATTAAGTCTAGGCTACCTTACTCTCTTATATATAGAAAGAGAAAGTAGATATATCTAATACTAAGGTATAGTGTAACTATTATTAATAAGTATAGTATATTAGCGCTAGCCTATCTATTTACCTAAGTAGAATTATTATAAACTTACTATAGCTTACTATAAAGTTTCTATACTTACTACTACCTACGCTATAGGTATAACTACCTAATAAGATAGGTTTAAGGCTAGCGCAAGCCTATATAATACTCTATCTTAGTCTATTAACTATTACTTTTCTATTCTCTTTTTTTTATATTTCTTAGTTCTTATTAGCTTACCTATTATTACGCTCTACTATAGTTAGTCTACCTCTTTTAATATATTTATAAAGTACTTAGTTTACTTTCTAGTGTAGCTACTATAGCTACTCTATATCTTCTAAGTAAGTAGTTCTCTATAGTAGATAGAAAGACTATACCTAACGTTACTACTAGGTAAGATAAGACTACTCTATCTATATAGCAACACTACTATAGTTTACGCCTCTTTCTTAAGTCTAGATAAGAGCTTATCTTCTACTTCTAGTTTAATAGTATAGAGTTACGTGCTACTCTCTTTTACTCTACGTAGAGTAAGCTATTAGTAAAGATAAGTAAAGTAATTAAAACTAGCGCCTCTATCTATAATAATATCTATACCTTTAAGGTCTATATAGAAAAGCTAACTACTTTAACTAACTCTACTATAGTCTTCTTATTATTCTCTATAGTAGTTAGACTAATAGAGGTATAGCTCTTAAAGCTATTAGATTTCTTAGACGCTTTCTTCTTATTAATTACTACTATCTAGCTAGATATAGAGTTTACTACGTATTAGATAGTAAAGAACAAAACTTACTAGGTTTAGGTTAAGTTTACTGCGCGATATAGAGAAAATTAAAGCAAAGTTTTATTTATCTATAACCTCTTTTCTCTAGAAACCTCTAGATATACCTTATAAAACTACTATTAATTAAAGTAGAAAAGAATATAGAATTAAAATATTACTACGCGTAGTCTCTATCTTTAATTCTTTATTATATATTATAACTATAAGCTTTTACGTACGCGTTTCTTACTAAAGTTTCTATCTACAGCTCTCTAACTAACTATAATTATTATCTATAGTGCTAAGACTAACTATTATTTCTATTTATAGCGCAAAAGAAGCTTAGCGTAAATAAATTATTCTAAAGAATTTAGGCTAGTCTACAATTCTCTACTAGCTACTTCTTTTCTGCACTTCTCTTCTTTATCTATCTATTACGTATAATAGTTTTAACGCATTTGCTATATTACTATATTTCTACTTATTATATACTACACCTACTATAAACTCTATACAGACTATCTCTTATAACTATAACGTACTATCTATTATAGCTTACCTACGTAACTTATTATATATAACTTATTACGCGTAATAGCTTATTACTACTATTCTATAGCTATATTACGCCTTATAATATAATATACTTTAAAGCGTAGGTATTATATAAATATTATTAAGTGTATATACAACCTACTAATAGAGTACACTACTCTTAATACTCTATATTATTTATATACGCTCTACTACCTGTATATAATAGAAAAGTAATATTATAGAAGTAATATAATTAGAATCTAGCTATAAATCTCTTTATATAGCTATCTAAACTAAAGATATAATAGTATTATAAACTAACGTATTTATACGTTATAGTTATAACTATAGCTATAACTATAGTAACTAACCTATAATAGTAACTTAATCTTCTAAGTATAAGTTACTAGTAATTTTCTATAGTAACTAACTAGATACTCTACTATTATAACCTTGCTATATACCTAACAAATCTACCTTTATACGCGCTTAACTTAATTTTAATAATACTTAGCTATACACTATTATAATTGCGCTTATTAATACTATTACTAGATTAAGATTTAGAGGTACGCTATAGTAGTAATACTATTATTATTTTTATATTAGATATAATATTATTACTCTCTAATATTAATACTATTGCTATAATAACTAGAAATTTACGCTAAGACCTATAATAGCGCTATTATTTGCGTTTGCCTTTATAATAAATACTAGACCTAGTTAAACTATAAATTATACGCCTAAACTACCTCTTATTAATAAGCACTATTCTTATAACTATAATACACTATAGACCTTATAAAAGTTACTACTAATCTTATAGTTATTTGTACGTTTATTAAGATATAAGCTAGATATATACTTATTACTTCTAGTATATAAGAGTTATAATAAGAGCTCTAATAAAGAATTTTACTACTTTATTAATATTCTTTTTATATAATAAACAGCGTCTACACTTAACAAGATTATAGTAATAGTATCTTAGCGCGCTTTTAAAGGTAAGTAAACTAATATTATTACTAGTTTTTATTAATTTTATAAGCTAAACTTAACTACAACACTAGTTTTATTTCTAAACCTAAAGTAAAGTTTAACTTTAAACTTCTCTATGCTACTAACCTAGAACTAGAAGATATTAAAAACTATAATAGTAGCTGTACTAATATTTACCTACTCTTCTTAAGCTAAACCTAAAGACTCTACATCTACAAAGGTAACACTAAGAGTAAGTCTATTAAGATATCTAATATAGAGGAGGCCTTAAGTAAATATAATAGCGTGTTATAAGCAAAGACTAGCGCATTTTATAATACCTACCTACACTAAGATTCTAATATGCCTAATATAGGTAGAGTAAAGGTTAACGTAGATTAGATAGAACTAAATATAAGATAAAGTAGAATAATTAATATAAATACCTATCTTATTCTATTATTATAAACCTATTATATTAGCTATTTAATCTAAATTTACTAGCGTACTACATAGAGTATACGTATAACATAGAACGTAGTATAATAAGAACTAATAAGTAGAATTAACTATAACTATAACTAACTCTACCTTCTATTAAGAGATACGTATGCACTATACGTCTATATAGAGGTTTTCTTGCAGCTATAGCTAGCACTTCTTATAAAGTATATATATGCGCGTGTATCTTCTAAAATATTATATATAGGTTTGTATATAACTATAACTAATTTCTCTATAAGTACTTATATCTTAATATAGATTTTATAAAAATAGTTTATAGTCTAATTATATACCTATTATTATGTAGCTATTTTTATATAAGTAATAATCTCTGCGTTACTACGCGTACTATAATAGTTAAGTAAAATTATAAATACGTAATAAGTTTAATAAAAGTAAGCTAGTATTTTATATGCTGTCTACTATAACTATATCTATATAATTTTACTATTTCTAGTAGCTATTATTATAATAGAGTAACTCTAGAAATCTTATTAGACTAAAAAGCAACTATTTACTATAAACCTATATCTCTTACTAGTGTTAGCTTTAATACTGTAGTAGTTGTAGTTAAACAAGCTATTAGAGTTAGTAATTAACTTCTATTCTCTAACCTTAATAAACTTAGCCTTATAGATACTATTATTAGTATAAGCTAGTGTAAAGATCTATTATAACTAGACTCTGCTATTCTACGTAATATAAAGCACTATAGCTATACTAAATAACTTTTATAATATATTAAAAGACGTATATAATATAGTAAGAATTCTACGTAGTAGATTAGTAGTGTCTATTAGCGCAAAGTTAACGTTACCTAGATTTAGATATAGATAGATAACTAATGTAAAGTGTAGAAGCTTAATATTACTAGGCTACGCTATAATAATTTTTGCAACGTTTGTTAGAGTTATGCTATATTAGAGAAACTTAATACTTAGAAAAGTATAGCCTACAAGGTTATAGAGATTAATATTAGAAGAAAAACTAAAGTGCTTACTAGCTAGATAGAGATAGCCTAGTAGAATAACGCTTATGCGTTTAGCCTAGTTGTATACGTCTTACTATAACTAAGAGCGTAGCATATTTAACTAAAGCTAGAAATAGTAGCCTTAGGTAATAACTATAACTAGGTCTAACGTAATTTATATACGTTTGTTAAAAGTTACTGCTAGTTTAGCTATAAGGTTAACTTTAATTACAGAAATCTAATAAGCCTATTAAACTTAGTAATCTTTTATATATATATACTACTAAACTTATATTTAAAGGTTCTATATACTAGTAGAAGTAGAGGCCTTCTATACTCTTAATTTCTTTATTTACGTATACCTCTCTCTTAAATAAGGTTAGTGTAGGTACTATTAATATTATATGTACGTTAATAATTACAAAATAATATAAAGAAGTAAGAAAACAAACGTTTAAAATTAATAAATAAGAGTAATCTTACTAACTATAATAGGCGTAATATAGAGTTACGTACTATACTATTATTTAATACAACTCTATTGTAAACGCGCTCTAATACTAACTATCTACTCTAGGTTTTTTAGAAACTAATTAGGTAACGTCTAATAACTTCTACTTTTTACTAACTTTACGTTTAGCGTAGGCTTTTATACCTTTCTAAATTCTAAGCTATAACTATACCTAGATGTCTGTATAGTAAATTCTTCTTACTATTAATCTAATATCTCTTACTCTAAGTAGACATAGACTATTATAACTACAATACTTAAGATAATTCTTAGTACTAAAGTTATAATAATATCTGCGCCTAGTAGCTTTATAAGTTGTTTTACTATTTTAACGCGCGCAAAGTTACCTTTACTTATAATTAATAAGCTTAGTAATATTTTATTATTCTTACTACTATAGCTTACTATCTTTACTTACCTTTACTATGTCTTTACTATCTTTATTATTACGTTCTTACTCTAATAGTTATATATAATTACGTTACTCTCTATATTCTATCTACTACTAATCTCTACCTTTTGCGCTAATAATATAAATTCTATATAATTAACTATAGTAAACCTATAAGTCTAACTAAACAAAACCTTAGCTATAATATTTACTAACTACATCTAGCATTATAAAGAGCTACTAGCTCTTTTTCTAGTAACTATATATATTATTATGCACAGCATAAAAGAAAGCGTCTTTAATATTATAGAGCACCTTAAAATTATTAATATAAAAACCTTACTTTTGTATATAGCTAACTAATAGCTTATACTTATTATTTATTTTAATAGTATAATGTACAGCCTATATAAAGACGCTATTGTAATAATTATTAAAAGCTTAAGTATAGCTAACGTAATTAATAAAGCTTTCTTAAATTAAATTCTAAAACTATTATCTACGTAACTATGTATTTCTGCTGTTATTATAGTAGTAAACTATACTATTACTACTATATCTACCTTATTTGTAGCTAGCGTTAGCGTAGCTAGTTACTATATCTAGTATATCTATTATAACTAAGCGTTACTCTATATCTACTTTACTTAACTTCTTGTCTAACTATAATAGAAGCGTTGTCTAATTATTAGAATATGTATTAGATTTAACTAAAACCTAACTACGCTTTAGTAGTTTATTAACGCTATTACCTAGTTAAACTACGTAGTAGCAATATTTCTAATCTAGGTTAAGGTAATTATACTATTAGGTAATATAACTACTACCTAGGCTGTCTATAGCTTACGTAGAGTTAGTATATATATAGTAGATTAAGCTTTCTAGTTACTAGAAAAGAGAAATATAGTTAAATCTTCTATGTAGAAATATATAGAAAAGTAAGAGCATATAAAGAACCTATAATAAAATTATATATCTACTAGATCTATATTCTCTAAGTTAAGATACTACTCTAATTCTAAATAATAAAAAAATGTAAAATAGAAAGAGATTTAACACTACTATAGTAGTGTAGCTATAATAGAGCTCTTAACTATAACTATAACTAGGCGTCTAATTATAAACGTATAGTGTAAATAATATATAGTACTCTATACTATAACTATACCTAGAGATTCTATTACTAACGTTCTGCGTAAATAATATATAGTACCTTATACTATAACTATATCTAGGCGTTCTAAAGGTAAATGTAATGTGCAAATAATATATATATATATATATTTAATGCCTTATATAGCAATTATAAATTAGCCTCTTTATACCTAGGTTAACGTTATAGATATATAACACCTGTCTTAGTTAGGTAGTAGTATGCGCGTAGGTATCTACTACTATCTAGAGTATTAGTGTAAAAGTGTATTATAGATAGAAAAGATATAAATAGTAAAAAGCCTTACGTTGCTACTATAGTTTAAAGAGTTACTATTATTATCTTTTACTGCAATCTACTATTTTATGTAGTATAGATACTAGTATAGAAGCTCTATAAAAGGTAAAAAAGAGAACCTATTTATAATATAATTTAAACTTAAAGCCTCCTCTAAAAAAAGAGGCTAACTAGTCTACTCTAAGCCTAACTAAAGCTATAACTTTTTTATAGCCTTAGTTTAGCTAGAGTCTATTTTCTACTAAACTACGCTATTATAATAGGTCTATTTAATATAAAGAGAAAGTAATTATTACATATATATACGCTAAAATAATAGGTATAGATAGAGACTAGGTAATAGATTATAAGACGTTAGCGCAATTATAGTAGTTAGTAGAGAGGTAACTAGACCTATAGAAGTAGGTAAGCTAGATAAGATTATAGCGCGCGCACGCAGTTATAATACTAAAGAGAGTATTTAGTAAGATTCTATAATTGCAATACCTTTTACTTTTGTATATAAAAGGTAGTAGGTGTAAACTAACTAGAGTAGTAGCAGCTTTAAAGAAGTAAAATAAGATTATCTATTTATATTAGCTATTAGACTATAACTATAGGCAGCCTTTCTCTAGACTACTATAACCTAAGTTACGTATAATTTAACTCTAGATTATAACTATACCTAGTCTCTAGTATACTTACTTCTACTCTATTCTATTTAGTCTTAGTGTAAGACTCTACTCTATAGCTTATTCTGCTGTGCTATCTCTATAATTAGCCTTATTTAGCTATTTGCTAAAAATTAGAATACGCCTAATTATAACAACGTTTATACTTCTTAAGTATTCTACTAAGTAAGACTTTCTCGCTAATACTCTATTTTACAAACTATTTTCTTATGCTGTAGTCTTTAAAGAACTAGTAACTATTACCTAGACTTTAATCTAGGTGTTAACTCTTTCTAAGAATAGTACTAGCGTTCTTTCTTTTACTTAACTCTTTATAAATTATATTATAGACTACGTTACGCAACTCTATTAGTAGAGATATAACTAAGTTTATAGCGCGCCTAATTCTTAACTTATATGCTATACGTTTAAGATTATAAAACTCTTCTACTAAGGTTAACTAAGCTTTTATACGCGCCTAAATCTTATTACTACTAAATTTAGGCTTCTATAGAAGATTACTTATAGAAAAGAATATTACTTACTTATCTTTACTAAAGCGTTCTTTAGCTCTATATAGCTTAAGTATAGCTCTTAGATATAGGTCTATATTATTCTAGCTATAGTACTCTTATTAAGTATTTCTTATTATTATATTAAGAATACTATCTAAGTATACTAGGCGCTATTAGTAATAACGTTCTCTTTTAAGGCGTATCTATTTTGCTAGCTAAGTATTATTCTAAAACGCGCTAACGTTACTACGCTTATCTATACCTCTTATGTCTTTAGAAACTTTACTATTCTAGCTACTTAAACTAAGAATTTAGAGGTATTTTTCTAGTGTTGTATAGTTAGTTTTATGTTTAAATTAACTATTGCTTTTAATAAGTACACTTACTACTACTAGAATAATAAGACTACTATATTCTATAGCTATTTTAGTTATAGTCTTTATTATATTATACTTTAGCATAGTGTTTACTTTTATTTAATCTTATTAACTCTACTATAAGCTACGCGTATAATGTTGTATTCTTCTATACGTTTAACTTATTTATATTTTGTTATAGTACTAATACAGATTAAAGTAAGATTAAAAGTAAATAAAAACTAATATCTTGTTTCTACTACACTAGTAAGATTATTATATAACTTGTTTCTATTACCTTTACTAGTAATTAAGTAATAAGTAAAAGCCCTCTACTAATATTAGCTATAATATAGTATATAATTAAATTACTAAATCTCTCTAAAAGCTTTAGATTATAGCTTATAAAATAATTTATATTATATAGTATCTATTAGAGCTTTAGTAATAGTTGTAAATTAGTTATTAGAGGTATTTAAGACTGCGTAGCGCTAAGCCTAATTATACTAAGCCTAACTAAGTATTTTATAACGCTAGTAACGCTAGTAACGCTAGTAATATTAGTAAATATCTTTTTTAATTTTAAACCTAACTACTTTCTCTCTACCTACTACTACCTGCTCTATATTATATACTAGCAACACCTAGTCTAACTGCAACGCTCTTTTTAAACACCTACTACTACCTATTACCTAATTCTAGAATTATAAGTTGTATAAATAGATTTTTAGAGCCTTTTAGCTAGTTTTAAATTTTATTTATTATTCTTATAGAACGCTACTAATAGACGTATACGCTAATATAAGTTACGTAATTAAATTAAATTATGCGCGCGCTAACTTATATATAGCTTACACATAATATTAGAGGCATTCTACTTATATTCTCTAGACTATAAGATTTTAGACTAGATATCTAGAATCTATTTAGTATTCTCTATTAGAGGGTTAATTGTAACTATAATATACTCTCTCTTAGCCTTTATTATATTAGTACTATTATAACTTTCTTCTAGTATCTACTTTCTACACTAGATACCTAACGTTACTATCTAATACTACTTATATTTTCTACGTTAAGACTATTAGAATAATTAACTATAACTATAACTCTTTTTCTCTACTAGTTTATATCTAGTGTCTACGTAGCACTTCTCTATTAGACTACCTATTATAACTATAACTAACCCCTCTATAACTAACTTCTATTACTATTCTTATACGCTACTATAGATAGAGAGTTACTATTCTAGTAGCTACCTTAACTACTATAGAAGCTATGTCTATTTATTAAACCTAATTCTTGTACTTATAAACGCCTGCTTAAGAAAGAGAATAGGTATAAATCTATATTAATAACTTTATCTCTTAATACTATCTACGCTAATATTACTAAAGTACACTCTAACGCGTTTAATCTATCTATAAGTGTAATAATTTATAATAAGTAGAATCTTAGTTAATTTAATAACGTTCTTTTTATAATAATTATTAATAATAATTATAAATAGAGTTATATACTATACGCTAGTAGTATATTAAAAACTGCTACTAAATAGTCTAAAAACAAGAATACTATAGCTAATTTTATATACTACGTTCTTAGTATTAATAAAGTAAAGTTCTTTAAATACCTTTGTAAGAGTAATATCTATAATAGGTTTAAGTTCTTTATTAGTAAACTTGCTAAACTAAAGCGTAATAAGTTCTAGTAGAAGAGTAAAGGTTTAGTCTAGAGCTGTAGCTATAGCTATATTAATATCTAGTAGGCGTATAATATAAGTATACCTATTGTTTTATACTCTACTAACACTAAGACTAATAAGTAGATAGAACTAATATAGTACGTATATATAATAATCTAGATTCTTAGCTCTAGTATACTTAACTAATACTACTTATCTAAAGAGAATATAGCCTTTATCTTATACTATATTATAAAGTATTTTTAATATGTACGTAAGTGCCTAGCTATATTTAAGAAAGCTATTAAAGCTGCTATAAATCTCTCTAATATTATAGTTAATAACTTTAATAACGTTATAATATCTATAGTATATACAGCTTATCTAACGTAAGGTCTTATTACTATACCTACTAAATCTAAGGTTAAGAAGTATAGAAAGAAACTAAAGAAGAGTAAGTCTATAGTACTAGAGTTATCTAAAGATAACTATAAGCTTATAAAAGAAGAGTTGCGTAAGTTTATATTAATAAACTAATAGCGTAGAGAAAAAGACTTTAAAAGCCTTTTTTAGTAGTACTTCTACGCTATTAGTATAGGTAAACTAAAAGATTAGAATACGCGTGCTAATATTAAGCGTAGGTAGAAGAATATAATAAGTACTATAGACATGTTTAAAGTATTACTTATAACACTAGAAAGCCTGCGTTATAAGTAGTATAGCTCTATTAGCTCTATTATTATAGATATCTTTACTAAGACCTTAGTAGAGTTTTTCTATTACAAGAAGTACTTACTATAGATAATATAAAAGTAGTATATAGCTATTAAATATAAGATTATAAAAGTATACTAAGATAGCTTTAATCTAGGCATTAAAATAGGTCTTAATATTAATAACTATAGTAAACTATAACCTATAGATAGAGATATCTACGTATTACTATCTACTAAGAAATAAGACTATATTATCTAGACTAATTCTATTACGTACTCTAAAGCTACTTATTCTGCTAATATTAACTAGGCAAAACAAATAAAAAATAGTAACTTCTCTCTAGAATATCTACTAAAAGCGTTATAGTAGTTAGGCCTACTTAAGATAACTAGAAACTACTACATTAAGAAGACAACTATAGATCTATTTTAGTAGTAGATTATATATACTATATTTAGTACTAAGCGCTTTAGAAATAGAAGCTATACGTATTATTATAATAAGAAAGGTAATAAACTAATAGACGCAATACAGAAATTAAAGTTAAAAAAACTACTAGTATACTCTATTACTCTTGCGTTAGTAGAATTCTTAATTAGAGATAGTATAGAACTTAGTAAAACTATTAAAGTAGCAGCTATATTCTAGAAGGTTAGTATACTCTATATTAACTATGTTTTGCAGTTATAGCTAATACTCTATATACCTAGTCTATTAACTATAGTTATAATAAGCATCTCTATATCTTATCTATATATTAGCTAACTTCTACTAGGTAAACCTTATATATAAGAGCTATTGCGAGTATAATATTACTAACTCTCTAAACTCTAACTCTAATCTCTACTCTTCTAGTAATAAAAGCTGTCTCTTACTATACCTTATACTACCTAGACTTATTAGCTAGACTACTATAGAGTTTAAGGCGTACTAGCTAGATATAAATATTATTACTCTTATTATAAGTCTATTAACTATTTTTATAGCAAGAGAAAAATACAGCACGTAGAAGTACCTACCTAATCTTAATAATAGTATATAGAACGCCTCTAACTCTAATCTATAAGCTATACGCACTATCTATATCTATAGCTATAACTACTTTGTTACTATATATAGCCTAAGCGCTCTTACTTAGACCTACTAGAACCTAAAGAATGCGTACGTAAAGAGAGTTAGGCGTAAAATAGAGTTGCTTTTTAAGAAGTACTCTAGTAATAGTAGCACTAAGTTTAAGAATAATATTTCTATCTTTAAGCTACCTAATATAGCTTCTACGTTCTAGAAGAAGAACTACTATAGCTACTTTGCATTTATCTTTATAGATAAATACTAAGATAGCCTAAGAAATAAAAATCTAACCTAGGTTAGCCTAAAATAGTTGCTACTGTAATAGTATATTCTTATATCTAGATTCTCTACCTCTTATAGTATAAAAGACTTCTATTTGTATATAGAACTTCTTAAGTAACTAGAGTTTAATAAATAGTTATCTAGTAGTGTTCTACCTCTATAACTAAATTCTATAACTAATAGCACTAGTAATACGTACATAGAAGGTGTTAATAAAGTAGTTAACGTAAAGGTTTTCTCTCTATAAGTAGTAGATAAGACAGACCTATACTATCTCTAAGATAATAATCTAAAGTACGTACTACTAGCTTCTAGAGTTTAGGTTATAACTACAGCCTCTTCTCTATATCTAACTAATAGTAGAACGCTAACTAGCATAGTTCTTTTATATAACTATATCTAGCCTTATTTAAAAAGTATATTCTCTATAAAGATAATAATAATAAGTAGTAGAAAGATAATAACGCTTATATACACAAAGGCTTTGTAGTATAACTAACCTTAGCCTATTTTATAATCTAGTACAAGTTCTAGATATCTATCTTTCTTAATAATACTAAGAATTATATTAGAGCTAGTCTTCTATCTACTATCTACTACATAGTTAAGTAACCTTTTTACTTATCTATCTAACGCTATTTTAATAACACGTCTGCGCACTAGAAGAAGTAGCTTATAACTATATATAAGATCTACCTATAGGCTAAGCCTATACTATCTAAGAATTTATAAGCTATCTACGCGCTTAAACTTATTAAGTTCTTTTCTCTATATAGTGTTCTTTACTAAACCTACGTAGATATACTATAGCGTAGTAATAATAAAGAAGAGATTAAATGTAATTTTAGCGTTAACCTATAGCATTATAACATAGATATATACTTATAGTTCTTTAATAAATCTAATATTAGAGTTTAATACTATAATCTTAGTAAGAACTCTTATCTAAAAGAACTAACGTAGATTTAATAGCTTTTTTAACATTACTACAATAGAGGCGTAAATAAAATTATAGATAAGAACTAGAATACTACTAATATATATAAAGTTCTAAAGAAGTTTACTAAGTTCTTGCTAAAGATAAATACACTACTATTAATTATACGCAAGCGCGTATATCTTTACGTAGAGAAACTAATTATCTAGTGTTTTATACTTTATATCTAAGATCTAATTATTAAGATTATAAGCTACTTTAGTATATATCTCTTAATAGTATATACCTCTGCGTTATAGAAGAAGCGCAATAAAATCTAGACTAAGTAGAATAACTACTATAATAAGATAAAGATACTTATTGCGTCTACTTATATCTTTAGAGTAAAGTTTAATTTATAGTTGTTTAGTAGAGCTGCTATCTTAGTTAACTCTATCTAAAATAAAAATAAAAAGTAATAGATTATTAGACACTAATACTACACTAGCTAGATTCTTACTATCTATTTCTACTACCTTACTATAATAGAAGTATTTAGCCTCTACTACGCATAGTACGTACTCTACCTCTATTAGGTATAAGCTTACAGTTATAACTAGCCTTTTCTATCTACCTACTTATTATACTCTTAAACTAACGTTATCTCTAGTATAAACTTAATAAATTTACTTAGAATAGGTGTAGCCTTCTTTAACTTTACTACTACATCTACTATAATAGTTAATAATAACTCTAAGAATTCTACTAAAAATAAACCTCTAGGTAACAAAGTTTCTAATAACTTTACTCTTTCTATCTACCTTACTACATAATACTATAATCTAACTATAGAACTATACCTTATTAACATTCTTACTAGTTTCTTCTACTTAACATCTAAAGATAGAGAAGGTATAATAAAACCTAATATAGATAAGTATATCTACTATGCACTAGGCGTCTATATTCTATCTAATCTTAGCTAGAGGTTATTAAAGTAGAGTTATATAGCTAAAACTAATAATAAGTAGCTACCTAACTTTATTCTGTTTATAAAAGCGCTAAAGACTTTTATAACTCTTAATAACACGTACGTTAATAACTTCTTCTATAACCTTAATAAAGAAGATCTTAATATCTTTATAGAAGCTAAGTAACTAGAGTTAGACTTTTGTAAGGCTAATTATATAAAGATTAGAGATAAGGTTCTTACTATTAACTCTAATAAAGAGACGTAGCCTAATTCTAAGCTAGATCTACTAAAGAATTTATCTAAGAATAATAGTATTAATAATATTAAGTCTATTAAAGATAGTCTAGTTCTCTTAACTAAGATAATAGAACTACTACTACTAGATAATAAAGCCTCTAATAGTAAAATTAATAGTTCTCCGCTACTAATAGGTTTAGGCGTCTTATCTTTTGCTACCTCTAAGAGAGCTATAAAGAACTCTGTATTTAATATATCTATCTATAGTAACTATCTAAACTTGCGTTATAGTACTCTCTATTTATTAGGTTATTAGACTAGTAGAACTTCTACTTTACGTTCTAGTTCTATTATATCTATAATAGTGTAACTATAGTTTACGTCTCTCTCTACGTCTAGTTAGAGTTTAACTTTATTTTTAATAAAAAGCAAGTAAGATAATAATATAGTTAAGCTACTTTTAAAACCTGCTACTACTAATAATAAAAAGAAGACTAGTAATATAGCTATTACTAACCTAAAATCTGCTACTACTAATAATAAGAAGAAGACTAGTAATATAGCTAACGCTAACCTAAAACCTACTATAGCTAATAATAAAAAGAAGACTAGTACTATAGCTAACGCTAACCTAAAATCTGCTATTACTAATAATAATAAGAAGACCTCTAATATAGCTACTATTAGTGTAAACTCTGTTTCTATAGGTAGCTTTAGGCCTATTACTCTACTAATCTACGTCTAGTCTACTTTCTTAAACACCTTATAAAGCTAAAAACTTAAAGAGGCTATAATAGAAGAGTTCTTAAAGATACCTAACTATTTCTGCACTAAGGCTAAAGCTAAATAGTATAGTAATTCTCTCTTAGTTAGACTCTGTAACTATTTTAAAGCAAAGCATTCTAGGCTTACTAGTAAACCTAAACTTATAAACCTCTTTTACTAGAAATAAGCTTATTCTAACTAAACTATTATAAATATAGATACCTACTTATAACTATAATATACTCTCTCTTAACTAAGACTACACTTTAACTACTATACGCTTTATTAACTAGACCTTAAACTATAGTTGTAGTCTATACTCTATACTACTATCTACCTTTCTAAAAGCTTTTCTTTTATTAAACTACGTATAATTATATATAAAGTTCTATTCTCTTTATATATTATCTATAGTAAGGCTAATCTCTTTAGCTTTATATATTTCTGCTACTCTTTTTTTACTTTAATACTTTTCTTTAGCTCTATAAGGTTTTCTATTATATCTTTATTTTCTTTTATTATTAGCTGCTAGTAGCTTCTATTAGTATGTATACTATTTAGTAAGTACACTAAAGTACTAGATTTAATATTAGAGCTATTACGCGCTACTTATTATAATTTAATAAACTCTTATTACTTTTATAGCTTAGAATCTATTAGTATTATATCTACTATAGTGTAATATAATATAAAGCCTAAATTAAAGTAATACGCTATACTATTCTATTTGTATTATAATAAATTATATACTACAAACTACGTAGACTAGCGTAGTATTATACTACTAAACTATATTAGATCTACTTGTAAACATTACTTCTCTTACGCGTTCTACTTCTACTATAATATAAGTTTAATAGTATATTATTATAACTAAATATATATTTTACTTAGATTACTTTTATAGTTAAATAATAAGTTCTACGTAGTTTAACTACGCTACATAATAAGCGTATGCTAGTAGTAATCTATATCTTTACTATATTATTAGTTTATTAGCGTTAGCCTCTAAAAGTTAGTCTATATATAGAAGTAATACACTATGTTATAACTATAAGGCTGTTATAGTATATATGCGCAGTATCTACTACCTAGTATAAGATTATTATAGGTTGTCTATCTTTTTACGTAGATAAAGCTAGCTGCGTAGCTATATAACAAAGATAGAAAAAAGAATTAAACTACTACGCTAGTTATAGAAAGCTACCTTACTATAACTATATATTTCTTAATAGTAACGTATAGAATAGAGTATACGCGCGTATTATTATAGTCTATAGAGTACACTTTATAGAACACGCTACTTATTTCTAACGTATATAGGTAGCGTATAAGCTAGTTTTATAATCTAATAACTAAACTCTAACTCTATAGACGCGTACATAGATCTAGTTCTTTTATTTCTTTCTATACTATTAACTCTAGATAGCTTTAGCACTAGGTATTATAGTATAATTAAACTTAATGCTAGCTACTATATACCTCTTCTCTACTGCAAAACCTAATAGATAAATCTAACGCCTTAAACCTAACTTAATAACTATACTATACTAATATATAATAGTAATATCTATAATATAAGTAGAATACGCAAGAAAATAGAGTAAACACTACTATACTCTACTATAAACGTATACTATAGTATATAGACTTCTCTATATAGTATATTATTGCGCAGATAATATCTCTTAGAGTACCTAGTTATAGTTATAACTACTCTTTCTTTAGTTATTTCTATTCTTTATTACACCTACGCCTACTCTTCTCTAGCTATCTTTTTTATTTATATTCTTTTTCTACTACTTTGTATATTACTACTATATACGTTTACCTAAAGTTACTTTTACTAATACGTTCTAAACTTAATCTCTTCTATTTCTTTCTAGCTATACTCTACGCTATTATCTTCTAACGTTATATCTTTTAAATAAAACTATCTTAATCTACTACTAGACTATTCTTAATTACCTACTATATTGCTTTTTAGTTTTTCTAGTGTATTACTAGATTCTAGAAGCCTGCCTTAGCTATCTCTATCTCTAGAACTATCTACCTATACTATACCTTTATTATCTTACGCACTAGTTAATATATTCTCTCTATTATACTCTACGTCTTATTATATATCTATAGCTAAGGTATTACCTTTAGCGTTAGTTACCTAACTACTAACTTCTTTACACTTTAACTAAAGCACTTTGCCTACTATTAGTAATAATATATACCTTATTACTACCTATGCTATTACGAACGTATTATTCTATTAGTGCACTTGTAAATATATCTCTTAGACTAGAGGTAAAATACTTTTTTATATTGTAAAGAACTTTATAGCTTTACTTTCTTCTTTTAATTAAGTAGACCTAACTCTATATTAGCTACTATTGCTACTATAGATTATAAAATAGTCTCTAGTAACTACTCTATTTTATTAGTAGGCTCTACTACTTAGTAGAATTAGGCTTATAAGCTTCTATAGGTCTATAGAGTCTTCTCTAACACTAAATTTATAGAAGATAGAAGAATAGTTCTAAATACTTAAACTCTTAGCGATAGATAAACATGTTTATACTTAGAATATAGATAGCTACGTCTTTTAACTAACTAGTCTAGTAGTGTTTAAGCAAGATATTAATTTTAGTTTTCTACTACTATTTACTTATAGAGTCTAATATTAACTTTACGTTAACACTAACTTTAGTGTTACTAAGATAAAGAGTATATTAGTGTATTTAGTAGCACGTAACGTATATTATTATTTCTTTCTAAGTATACTCTTATTATATACTAATTTCTAAGGTAATAATATTAAATTAGAAACTTAATATCTTAATAACTATGTTCTTAGTATTTAGATAGACTATATTATACTTTAGGCTTTTAATTTTATTATGTAGTTGCAGAATTAAGCTATATATTTTTATAAGTTTAAGAATATATAATATAAAAGTAATATCTAATAAGAAAAGAGTAGCTATGTAAAAGAAAGTTATATAAACTACTAACTAACTATTAAGGTAAGTATACTAGTACTCTTGTAGAGTAAGATTATTAAACTATCTTATATAGTAATAGAAACTTATCTACCTAATAACGCCTTTTACAACCTCTAATTGCTAGTTTAACTATATAATACTAAGTATAGGTTACTAGAATAGTATTCTAATTTTAAAAGTATATATTTTTTACTTCTTTCTAAAGTGCGTAAAGACTAGAATAACTAGTACATAGAAGAAGATAAATTCTAGCTTAATATAGGTGCAAATTACGTATTACGTTGTATTAGTATAATAGCTCTATACAAGAAGGCTTATAATAAATTTCTTAGGCAAAGATTTAAATTACTCTCTTCTAGTAGCTACGTTAAGACTACTAAGTATACTTAGGCTAGAATAGAAGCTAGTGCTATTATAGTTAAACTATCTTTAATAAATAAACTACGTCTATTTATTACATTTGTAAAATAATATAACTCTGTTAAAGAATAATTCTATATATACGTCTAGCGTTACTTACTCTTTCTTAACCTATACTTTAAGTTACTTAGTTATAGAAAGCTTTTGTTTAAGTAACTTTTAGTTAGAGAGAAAGAAGAAAGCTTATTATAGAAGTTTAACTATAATAATCTTATAAGTTAATAGAAAGCTAATAAAAGAAGTATATATAATATACTCTATAACAAACCTAAAGATCTAATACAAGAGGCTAATACTATATTTCTAGTACGTTAAGAGTTTTGTATAATACTAAAACTTATGCGTCTATTACCTCTAGATCTATTTAGTTATTAGAGTCTAGAGAGTAACTAAGGCAACTATTCTTATTCTACTTTCTAGGTACTCTCTACTACAGACGTAAACCTATTTTAAATTATAGAGTATAACTAATAGATTACCTATATAGAGTAAGCTATTATAGCAACTATATTCTAAAGAGATATATAAAGTTACCTACTAGTTGCCTAATAGAAACTTAACGTAGTTATAACTACTGCGCTTATCTAGACATTATAACTATCTCTAGAAGAGTTAAATCTAGGGCCTCTACTATTCTTATAGTTAGAGAAATATTAGAGTAGAGAGCGCGCGTTCTATAACAACTATACTAGTTTAACTAAACGACGTTCAAGACCTTAGCAGAAGCGACATGGCCTTGATTACAAGAAGACCATCGAGGAATATGGCATGATATGGATGCCCCATCACCTGTGTGAATGGATTAGGGTTAGGGTTAGGGTTAGGGTTAGGGTTAGGGTTAGGGTTAGGGTTAGGGTTAGGG
>NW_026250747.1:0-37809 GCF_024043175.1 Alternaria infectoria
ATAAAAGATGTTTTAGCTTGCGGTAGATTAAATACTGAGAGAAACACTTTAGTATTTTCAATATCTCAATTAAGTGATATTGAAACAATATTAATACCTTTGTTTGAAAAATTTCCATTAAATACTACTAAATACTTGGATTATTTAGATTTTAAAGAAGCATTTTTCTTATTTAAAAATCGTAAATCTAATGAATTAAGTATACTACAAATATACTCAAATATTCTTGAATTGAAACAAAATATGAATTCTAATAGAGTTAATTTTGTTTTACCTGCAAATCATAACATAAGAATTACAGGTAATTATTTGGTAGGTTTTTTAGAAGGAGATGGGTCATTTTACTTAAATAAACAAGATATGACTGTTCGTGCTTCACTTGTCACTACTTCGGTAAATAGACAAGTTTTAGAAAAAATACGTGAATTTATTTTAAGTTTATTAGACGAACACTCTTATATGTTAGGTAGTACTACTAAACTAATTAATATCTCCGATAAAAAAGTAAAAAGTGATTTTAGGCCTATTTCTATATTAGAAATCTACCAAATTGATTTTATTCATAATATATTAATTCCTTACTTAGACAGTTTTGAATTTAGAACTAAAAAATTTAAAGATTATTCAGATTTTAAAACAATAGCTTTTTTACTATTACAAGGTAAACATTTAACTGAAAAAGGTAAAGAGTTAATAATAAAACTGGGAGATAGTATGAATAATAATAGATTATCTACAAACTTAAACCCTCTCATGTTGGATGAAATCGTTAAATCAGAATTAGATCTTTTAATTAAAGCAGAACCTTTAATACATATTGATTCTGAGGGTAGAGCAATGATAATTTCGGAAAAAAAATACATTAGATCTACTTACATTATAAAAGCTTATTTCTTAAATAATTCTTTTAATTATTTTACTAATGGAATTTCATGTGCTAAATTTCTCCATGTAAGTAATAATACTATAACTGCTCGTTTAAATGATGGTAAACCTGTAAAAAATAAAGAAGGTTTAGTAGTCGCTAAACGCATAAAAAGAATAAAAGCTTACTCTAAATCAAATTTTTCTCCTATTAAAAATTAGTTAAAGCAACCATCTTATGGTAAATTTTGTATTACTAACCTTATGAGTGCCATCCCTTGAGTTGGACAAGATATAGTTGAGTCAAATAATTTTGCAGACCGTTGTATAACAGTTTATTCCTTATCTAGTCTATTGCCTACGATAGGTACTGTTAATACCAACGCATTAAAAAAAGGAAATAAAAATGTGAGATTGAATAAAGAAGAATATTTATCTATACCTCCTTCTTTTCTTTCTTTTTTAGTAGGATTTATTGATGGAGACGGTTACATACAAATAACAAAAACAACTAAAGGATTTATAGCTATTAAACTTGTTATATCTATTCATTTGAAAGATATCTCAACATTAGAATATATACGTTCTATTCTTAATATAGGTAAAATTACTATATACAAAGATAATAGAAGTCCAACTTGTAAGTTAATTATTAACAGAACCGATCTACAAGAAGTTTTATTTCCATTGTTGTTACATCACAACATATTTTTTTTAACTGAAACAAGAAATAAGCAATTCAATACTGCTATGGTAATACTAGAACAAGACATAAAGATGTTCGATAATATAGCAAATATAACTAACATACCTAAATCGTTTTATTTAGTAAATGCTGCAGATTATGCTAAACTAAGTTTCTTTAAAAATTGAATAGTTGGTTTCACAATGGCAGAAGGATCCTTTTTTATAAAAAGTAATAATGACGGTTGTTTTCAATTGAAACAAAGAATACATACTAGTTTATTTGAATCACTTAAATTAGTATTTAATACAAAAAGGAAGATTGATATTGAAAATAACATGTATAATCAATTTTCTGTTTGTTCCAAAGCTGATATACAAACTGTCATAAATTTCTTTTCTTTTTCCGGGTTACATCCTTTAATAGGACTAAAAGGAATTTCTTATCTAAAATGATTAAACGATTTAAAAAGTAGTAACCGTTACGGTAATCTTAATTATCCTTCGAACAAATAAATATAGTAAATCACATTTATATTTTCTTTATCTGTATATATGGGCTCCTTGTAATGGTAACATTATAGAGGCAAATGGGGAGAATTGCAAGAACATCTATTAAGAATAACCACCGGTTTATAGATTATTTGCAGCGAAGCTTGATTCGGTATAAGAGGTGGATCAAGAACGTTCAACGACTAATGAGTGAGTAATACCAACAATAAGCTCGACACGAGTACCCCACAACTAATAACATTTAGTTGAAGACATAGTCTAAACACCAACTATAGATTAAATTGATGAAAATAGGGATTAAATGCCCTATTGAAACGATGAATATTCGTTTATCCTGTCATTTGAGGTGGTTTCTCCGTAAACAATGCAACATTAAATAGATTCTTCTCATTACATTTCGTTTTACCTTTCGTATTAGCTGCTTTAGCACTAATGCACTTAATCGTTTTACACGATACAGCTGGATCAGGAAATCCTTTAGGTGTATCAGGAAACTACGAAAGAATATCTTTTGCTCCTTATTTCATATTTAAAGATCTTATTACAATATTTGCATTTATATTTGTATTATCTTTATTTGTGTTCTTTATGCCTAATGTATTAGGAGATAGTGAAAACTATGTTGTGGCAAACCCTATGCAAACTCCTGCAGCTATCGTGCCAGAGTGATAAAGAGAAGATGTCACTTAATCTCGCTATATGCTGGAAACTCCTTTAAAGTACCAAAGGACAATCAGCAGGAAACCAACAAGATACATTGGTTGCTGCGAAGCAGCAATAATTATCCTAGAAGGATCCTCAGAGACTATACGCGAGACATATTAGGATGAATTATTTAATCTTATATATGAAGATGTAGTCCAATCATAATATTGATATTATGAATATCAATTTTCAAACATTTAAGCAATGAATATAGTGTATTATTTAAGTATTAACTAGTTGTAGTGTTTTTCTATGTTTATAAATTTTTTGATCTACTTCCTTTCTATGCTATATTAAGATCTATACCTAACAAATTATTAGGAGTTATAGCTATGTTCGCAGCTATTCTTATATTATTACTATTACCTATTACAGATGTAAGTAGATCAAGAGGTATGCAATTTAGACCTTTAAGTAAAGCAGCTTTCTTTGTATTTGTTGCTAATTTCTTAATCTTAATGCAATTAGGGGCTAAACACGTTGAGTCTCCATTCATTGAATTTGGTCAAATAAGTACTGTTTTATACTTCTTCTACTTTACTTTTGTAATGTA
Organism: Alternaria infectoria; assembly: GCF_024043175.1. NCBI lineage: Eukaryota > Fungi > Ascomycota > Dothideomycetes > Pleosporales > Pleosporaceae > Alternaria > Alternaria infectoria. Next base: position 3,320 of record NW_026250747.1, read on the forward strand.
TGGTGTTACTGTTGTTGAAAATACTTTTGTGGATTTAAGACACAAAAAATAGAAAAAACTTAACAGTTAAATAGAAAATAACGGTTAGAGTACCGTTAACTTGTTATGAATATGGTAAAATTTGTTATTTATAGTCCCTTGTGGTGACCACCCTAGTTACATTTTTATCCATAATAGTATAACAAATCCCAGTAGATAAATTCCGTTTGCCCTGTTTGGACCCCCCCCTAACTTTTTTTTTACATATATATATTCAAAAAAAAGTAAGGGGGGGGCCTATTTATCTAGTGGAAGGTTGCATTAGTACTTACGATTTCTAGAGCAATCACGGGGGGGGAGAAGACTAAACAGGTGTTTGTTAAAGCCCCCCCCATCAAAAAAGATCGTGAAAATTTATAGCAATTATTAGTAATAAACGAGTTTATCTTTATGTACAATAATGCTATGAATTTATTACTTCATGAAAAGGTATTATGTTACTATAGTATTGTGCCATGCCATAAATTTGAATTAGAAAATTCTTATTTATGGCAGAAAAAGATATTCCTAATCACTTAATCTAAGTTAGAGTATTAGATAAAGATTATCCATTTTTAGAGCATTTTACATAGGTATGTTTTCATCAAGAATTTATTACCTTACCATACATACGGTGAATATTAAAAGTATTGCTGATACAATTATCATTCTATACGAAATAGAGGTATTTATTCTTTTTGTTTTATAAATGTTATTATCATCTTTACTTTTAACTCCTATATTAGGTGTACTTGCAATATTAATTAATAGGGATAATGGAGTTTCATTAAGAAATATAAAATTCATAGCGTTAACTACATCTATCTTAAATTTCTTTATCTCATTAATAATCTTTATTTTATTTGATTTTAGTACAAATCAGTTTCAATTTGTACAAGAATATCATGAAATAAGTTATTTTGATTTTTATTTAGGTGTAGACGGTTTATCTATATATTTCATTTTATTAACTACCATAATTATACCTATATCACTAGTATCTAATTGAAAATCAATAACAAAAGATGTAGAATCTTATGTTATTATAATACTGTTGTTAGAAACTTTATTATTAGCGGTTTTCTTAGTATTAGATATTTTACTCTTTTACATCTTCTTCGAGTCAATATTACCTCCTTTATTCATATTGATAGGTATATTTGGGTCAGATAATAGAGTAAAGGCTAGTTTTTATTTATTCTTATATACTTTGTTGGGTTCTTTATTTTTACTATTATCTATATTAGCAATGTCATCTATCATGAGTACTACCGATTTTGATACTCTTTTTAAAGGTAATTTCATTTATTTAACACAACTTTTCTTATTTTATGGTATTTTTATAGCTTTTGCTGTAAAAACTCCTACTATTTTCCTAAATACATGACTTTTAAAGGCTCACGTTGAATCACCTTTAGGAGGAAGTATAATTTTAGCAGCAATTGTTCTTAAATTAAGTTTATATGGTATACTTAGACTAATTTTACCTGTTTTACCTAAAGCTTATATGGAATATACTTATATAATTTTCCTAATTGGTGTTATTACTATAGTATACGCTAGTCTTAGTACATTAAGAACAATAGATATTAAAGAACTTATTGCATACAGTTCTGTTTCTCATGCTGCAGTTTATCTTCTAGGTGTGTTCAGTAACAGTATACAAGGTATTGAAGGTGCTATTAATTTAGGGTTGGCTCATGGACTAGTTTCACCAGGTCTATTTATATGTGCAGGAGGTGTATTATATGATAGATCTTCTACAAGAGTAATCTCTTTCTACAGAGGAGTTACTCAAGTAATGCCATTATTTGCTATATTATTCTTTATACTGTGTCTTGCTAACTGTGGAGCTCCTTTATCTTTAAATTTCATAGGAGAATTTTTATCATTATATGGGGTATTTGAAAGATCATCTTTATTTGGTGTTTTTGCAAGTTCTTCTATAATTTTCTCTGCAGCATACACTATATATATGTATCAAAGAATAGCTTTTGGTGGAGCCTATTCAACAATGTTTACCTTTAGTATACCGGATTTAACTAAAAGAGAATTTACTATCTTATTCATTTTAGTTATACCTACTGTTTTATTTGGTGTTTATCCTGCACCAATATTAGACGCTATCCATTATTCAGTTTCAACGTTAATCTACCTTTTTGACGGTAACATAGTTACTTGTGATGCACAAAACGGTTGAGCAAGTTACTTCCCACAGGATAATTCTAGTTATTATGCTACTGTATTTGCTATAGCCAGTTGAGCAATACTTGTACCTTTATCTATCGAATTATTTCATTACCTTAAAAATCATCCAAAAATACAGAGAATTGTAAGTATTTCATCATTCTATTTAACTATACAAAATATCTTTTTAGCTTGATATGCACTGTTTATAATCGTTAACGTATTTTCTGTATGTAGCCATATTGTGCTTAATGAGCTTCCTAGCTTATTTTCAGGACCGTTTGATCATGTTGGGGTATTTTTAGTACAGTTTGATCAGGTTGGGGTATTTTCAGGAGAGTTTGCTCATGCGGGGGTTGATTCAGAATTTGTAGCCAACAAAGAACCTAATTTTAATGTTTTTGCAAAAAATACTGGTAATGCAGATGGTTACCACCATCATCCAAGTTGTTCCTGTCCTCATGAGGAAACGGCTGATATGCCAGCATCAGCAAATCAAAACAATAGGTGTTGTCTTTGTGGGGGTGACCATCCGGATTCAGCTTGCGTAAGTTGTGACTGTCAGATGCATGAAAGTTGTCTTGCAAATACAACGTATGATTCCGTTATACCAAACAATGGAAACAATGGAAACAATGGAAACAATGGAAACAATGGAAACAATGGAAACAGTGGAAACACTACGTAGTACTCTTGTATAAACAGATCTTTTTGTCCTATTCTTATCTTTATTACAAGAATAATAGTAGGATAAAACCTATCTAATAACTCAAGATTTTTAGTAAAACGAATTGTTTTGTACAATTAACATGTTATGAAAAGTAATTACCTTACCATATAGTATAACATATCCCAGTAGATATATTCTGTTTGCCCACCACCACCCCCCCCGCCGGTGAGGGTAACCCTATATATCTAGTGGAAGATTGCAAGATAGATTTCTACAGCAATCGGGGGAGAAGATTAATCTATGATTTACCTATGATAATTAAAGCCCCACACAAAAAAAAAGAGAAAAGAGCTCAATAAAGAGCATCCGTTCTACACGCAACAGGTTGTTTTATACATACCGTACTACAGAGTCATTATAGCTAATTAGACATAAAATTTTGTAGTAATGTATTAACTATGTATATCTAATACATGAATAATTCTTATTTGTTTAATAGCAAAATAAGATATTATCAATACCCTAATGCAAGTAAAGGTCTTATACAATAAATTACTTTAGAACACCTACATTAATATTTTATTATTATACAATGAATTTATCACTAATTTTATTTACAATTGGAATTTTAGGTTTTGTTTTAAACAGAAAAAACATAATTTTAATGCTTATTTCAATAGAAATAATGCTATTAGCTATTACATTCTTAGTATTGGTTAGTTCACTTAGCTTCGATGATATATTAGGTCAAACGTACGCTATCTATATTATTGCCATAGCCGGAGCAGAATCTGCGATCGGTTTAGGTATTTTAGTAGCTTTTTATAGATTTATCTCTTTTAAATCAACCCATCTATCCTTTAGTAAACCTAAATCACCCATTAAAGCTTTTAATATCATTCCTAGTGGAATAAGAAATTATTCTACATCTAAACCCCTTAACTCGGTTTGGACCCCCTCTCTCTCTGAGAGAGGGGGGCCTAAAAATTCTTTAGATCCATTATTTATTACTGGAATTTTTGATGCTGAAAGTTCCTTTCTAATTGCAATGCTAAATAATTCTAGATATAAAACTGGATGAAACGTGCAGGCCAGAATTCAACTAAAGATGCATGAAAAAGATAGATCTTTAGTATTGAAAATACAGGAATATTTCGGAGGTATAGGACTTGTATCCAAACCCAATAATAATTATACAGTGGAATTTAGGGTTCACTCTAGTAAGGATATAACTAATGTAATTATACCGCACTTTGATAATTATCCCTTATTAACTAAGAAATATTCCGATTATATGCTTTTTAAAAATGTTATTAACTTAATGTTAGAAAAACAGCATAGTAATCTAGAGGGAATACAAAAAATAATTAATACAAGGGCATCTATGAATGGAGGTTTATCTGACCAATTAAAAAAGGCTTTTCCTGATACTATTCCTGTCATAAGAGAAGAAAGAGTAAATAACTATAATACACTTGTGCATTCTAAACCTTGAATAGCTGGATTTTCAACAGGAGAATGTAATTTTTTTATTGCCATTAATAAATCTAAGACAACAGACAATATATATGCTTCATTACGTTTTTCTATTGCTCAAGATTTAAGAGATGTAGATTTATTAGAGAGTTTTGTACACTTCTTTAAATGCGGATATGTAGTTAGATATGAAAAGCGTTCAATAGCTGAGTTTGTAGTTACAAGAATTGATGATATAATTAACCATGTAATACCTTTTTTTGAAGAATATGGTATAGCAGGATCAAAGTACTCAAATTATTGTTCTTTTAAAATAGCTGCTTTTATGGTTAAAAACAAAGAACATTTAAAAGAAGATGGTCTGAAAGAAATCTTGTTATTGAAAAAAAAAATGGGGATTACTACTAAAAATAATCATGGAGATGATTAGGGGTTTGAGAGAAAATAGGTCAAAAAAGGTAGAGCAAACCTCTATCTAGTCTCATTAAGGCTAAACCTTAAAAATGCGGGAAAATCTTAAAGACAAATCTACCAAATTAATATAGTAATATGATTAATGGAACAGGTAATGACTCGTTGTAGGGTAAAAACGGTTTGTATGAAGAAATGAAATAGATAATCCGCAGCTAAACATCAGTATAGAAATATTGGTGAACAGTTCATCGACTAAATGGAGGTTGGTTTATAATTATATAATTATATAATTATTTGCTTAAGATATAGTCAGGCATAATAGAAAAATTATGGTAATATCCTATCCTTCCTAAGGGAATACAATTCCTATGGAAAAAGGGAGAAAACGAAGAGGAAGTATTAGTATTGAATATAAATAATGTATCTAGCTATAATAATCTTACCACTATTAGGGTCAATAGCTTCTGGTTTTTTTGGTAGAAAAATCGGAGTATCAGGAGCACAAATAATTACATGTACAGCTGTTGTAACTACAACAATATTAGCTGTTTTAGCTTTCTTTGAAGTTGGGTTAAATAATATACCTGTATCCATAGAGGTATTCAGATGAATTGATTCTGAATCATTAAATGTATCCTGAGGATTTCATTTTGATTCATTGACAGTTTCTATGCTTATACCTGTTTTAATAGTTTCTTCTTTAGTGCATATCTATTCTATAGGTTATATGAGTGAGGATCCTCACCCTCAAAGGTTCTTTAGCTATTTAAGCTTGTTCACATTTATGATGGTTATATTAGTTACAGCTAATAACTTTTTATTAATGTTTGTTGGTCTTTTCTTGGCCGTTTATGGATTTAAATTCATAAGTTATTATTCCACTGTATGCTGGAAAGTATAAGCCTTTTTGCTTATGTTGATCAGCAGGAAATCAAAGGACAACATGTCCTAGTGAGATCCTCAGAGACTATACGTGGAATACCCTACTATATCTATAAAAAATGGTTTCTTACCGCAAGCTTACGGGAAGAAAACAGGATATAGGGGTAAAGATATAGTCCAAGGTTTTGTTATAAAACTATTGCATAATTGTAATATTTTGGTTATCATTCTTATTTTTTATTCATACTATTTTTTACATCCTTACTATACCTCTTATATATACTATATCACTTATCCTTTATGTGTATTTAAAAGATTTTATAGTAAAATACCTGAAACCAGTAAATACACTAAACAGTACAAAAAAGAGTATGAACTAACACAGGAGCAAAAGGAATCAATCATAGGTATAATGTTAGCAGATGGCTTTTTGGAAAAAGGTAAATCTACCTATAATACAAGACTTAGAATAGATCATACTTACCCTGATCAAAAGTCATATGTATTTAGTTTATACACTTTATTTGGCGATTTAATAGACATGGAGCCTGTAATAGTTGTAAGAAAAGCTGATTCTAGAACAGGTAAAATATATAAATCTATATATATTAGAACATTGAAGTTTCCTTGCTTAAATGAATATCATTCTTTATTTTACAAAGAACAAAAAAAAGTTATTCCTTTAAATATACAAGACTTGTTAACAGCAAGAGGGTTAGCTCACTTAATTATGGGAGATGGGTTTTTATATCAAGGTATAGTTATGTTATGCACAGAAAGTTTCACTAAAGAGGAACAAGAACTTCTAATAAATGCATTGCATGAAAACTTTGGAATAAAAGCTACTTTGAATAAACGTATTAATAGCAGTGGTGTTCAAAGTTATAGAATTAGAATAAGTAAAAAAAGTATGGATAAATTAACAGTATTAGTAAAACCGTATTTTATACCTGAAATGTTATATAAATTAGGTATATAACCAATTAAATCTTTAGTACAAAAGATTCGCAATGGATTATAATTGAAAACCTGTGAGAAGGTGTTGGGGTTTGTTCCTATCTTTTAGTATGTTTTTGATTTACTAGAATAGCAGCAAATCAAAGCTCTCTTTCAGCATTTTTAACAAATAGAGTAGGTGATTGTTTCTTAACTGTAGGTATGTTTGCGATTTTTTTAGCGTTTGGTAAAATAGAAAAAAATAAAGAATTTAAATGTGACAATAGCTATTGTTGTGCTCGTGCTCTTAAAAAAAATAGATCTGTTTTTGATCGCTCCATAAGAAGATATTCTACAACTGAAGTATCAAATGACAGTTTTATTGGGCCTTACTTAGCCGGATTAATTGAAGGAGATGGCTATATTGGTGTTCAGGATAAAATCTCCAAGACTAATATAGTTAGTAGGCCAAAAATTATTATTGCTTTTAATATTAATGATAAACCTTTAGCTGAAAAATTATCTTCTGAATTAGAGGTAGGTAAAGTTATTAATAGAGAAAAGGCAGGCCATGTATTATTACAAATCTTAGCTAAAAAAGAGGTTTTAAAGATAATTCATTTGATTAATGGACACATGCGTACACCAAAAATAGAAGCTTTGCATAGAGCTATTAATTGAATAAATAAAAAAGATAGTAGTTCTATACCTTTACTAGGTTTAGATTTATCCCCTTTAGACAGTAATAGTTGATTGGCAGGTTTTAGTGATGCTGATGCTGGTTTTGCCATAACAGTATATGATAGAAAAAAAAATGGAGTCTTCCTAAGAACAAGTGTTCAAACTGTTTTCCGTATAGAAGTTAAACAAAACTATTCTAGAGAAGTTTCTCAAGATATAGGAGGTGCTAGCTATTTTAATATTTTAACTGAAATAACCAATTTTCTTACTGTAAATCTTTACACTAGAACTAGAAAAAAAGAGGATAAAGTCTTTTATGCTTTTATGGCAATAGCTCATAACTCCAGAAGTCATGAAATTGTTCGTAAGTATTTTGATCGTTTTCCACTATATTCTTCTAAGTATCTATCATATAAAGACTGATGTCTTGTTCAAGATCTTAATAAAGGAAGTCTAACCAAAGAGAAGTTGGATAAGATAAAAATTATAAAAAATAATTTTAATAATAAAAAAAAACAATATAATTTTTCACATTTAGATTCTTTGCATTTTAAATAAATTGCCGTGGGTAATAGTAATATTACTCTTATTATATAACTGTATCGCTGGAAACTCCTAAAGTTATTTTATAGGATACTGTGAAAATATTTTTTTAGATACGTACACAGACCATAAAAATTAAAATAAATAGATCTTGTTGTTTAATAAGTGAAAATGGACAATCAGCAGGAAACATTAAATATATTTATTATATATCGAGGATCCTCAGAGACTGCGCGTTATACACCCATTAAAAAAAAATTGGGTGAAGATACAGTCCAATTATAGCCGAAAGACTATAAGTAAATTGAATTTAGACTATGCAACTGTATTCTCATTAGCTCCTTACATGAATGAAAATGTTGTTACTATTGTAGGTATATGTTTATTAATTGGAGCTATGGCTAAAAGTTCTCAAATAGGTCTTCACGTTTGACTACCTATGGCGATGGAGGGTTTGAATAGGGCCTTCCTTAAACTTCACTATATGCGGGAACATCCCGTTTTTATATTATGGTCCACTGTTTACTTTGTAAGCTTCGGAAAAATCCAGAATGAGGGACAATCCGCAGGAAACCAGGTTAGTAATTTGGGCTCTTCAGAGACTACACGTGAAGCAATTACATTAGATGATAAAAAAATTTTTGAATGATGGTTAATAGGATTTGCTGAAGGAGACGGAGTATTTAGTGTAGACAAAAGAGGCTATTTAGTGTTTAAAGTAACACAATCTAGCGTAGATGCACAAGTACTATTCTACATTAAAAAAGAATTAGGCTTTGGATCCGTAACAGTACAAAGCAAATTAAACCAAACTCATCAGTATAGAGTTAGAAATAAAGATAATCTTATAAAAATAATAAAGATATTCAATGGTAACTTACTAACTAAAAATAAAAAACTTCAGTTTAAATTATGATTAGAAGCTTTTAATTTAAAATATAAGACTAATATTACATATATAGAATCAAATGGAAAAGTAAATTTATGTAATGCATGATTATCTGGATTTACAGATGCAGAAGGATGTTTCACTAGTTCTGCTTATTTAAGTAAAACAGGTAAACATATAGTTACTGTAAGATACGTAATCTCTCAAAAAGATGATGTGGAATTTAGTAAACTGCTTGCTAACCTAATAGATGGTTATGTAACACATGTAAAAAGCTATAATGGTTATAATACTGTAGTTAATTTTGGTAAACTTAATAAAATATTAAGTTATCTACACAATTATCCTCTTAAAACTAAAAAACATGTTTCATACTTGAGATGGTTAAAAGTATATGATCTGGTTAAAGATAAAAAACATTTAACTGAATCAGGTATAGAAATCATAAAAGATAAAATTAAATTCATAAACAATTAGTGTAATTGATGATATAGTCCGAACAACAACGTGAGTTGTTGAGTATTTGTGCCGTATTCGTGTAGACATTGATCTACATATAGCATAAATCAACAAATTTGCCTACACCCGTTAGTGCACTAATACACGCTGCCACAATGGTAACTGCTGGTGTGTATTTATTAATGCGTTCATCTCCTTTAATAGAATATAGTTCAACAGTGCTACTATTATGTTTATGATTAGGTGCAATTACAACTGTATTTAGTTCTTTAATAGGTTTATTCCAACAAGATATTAAAAAAGTTATTGCTTATTCTACAATGAGCCAGCTTGGGATGATGGTTATAGCTGTAGGTTTATCTTCTTATAATATAGCTTTATTTCATTTGGTGAACCATGCGTCGAATTTATAGGGCGCATGTAAAATTTGACAATATGCTGGGACACCTCTAAAGTTTTAACTAGTTATATGGCAAGCTAGTACTAAAATTTAGAGACAATCAGCAGGGAAGATATATATAATATAAATACATAAACCCTCAACGACCATACGTCAAAAATATTAGACGTAGTTTTATTAAAAACAGCTATTAAGTGCTTCCCGACCTTTTTTTTAATTAATTAATTAAAAAAAACAAATATAGGTAGCCTCGTAGATAATCACGTTTTTTTAGGATGATTCTATATTATGATATGGTCTAAACAACATAGTGATATGTTGCAAGTAATTATAATATATTTCCTTAGCGCTATATATAAAGCAGTGTTTTGCTGCTTTAATCAATTACTAGGTGGATCTTTCTGTCCTTATTTTCACTACTAGCTACTGGATAGGTTCCTTTTGGAATCATAATCCGGTAAAGGGAAATAAGTAATAGATAGCCATGGCGAAGGTAATATTTTATAGTTAAAATTAAATTAACGCCTATATTATCTGCAACTTTACATTTGTTGCTGGAGGTTTATTAAAAATTTTATGTCTTTATAGTCTATTTGAATTTATAGATTATGATTTATTTAATTTAAGTTCAAGTTCATTATTCATAACACCTATTATTAATACCATTGGAGATAAAGGGGAAAAGGGTAAAAAACATAGTATTAATTCTAAAATCCATTCTTCTTTTTATACAATACTAAATGACAAGTCTAGAGGTGGCGTGTTATTAAGTAATGTTATTTATCAGATACATGATCAAAATAAATTAAATTTACCTTTATTCTTAACATCAAAAGGTATAAAAGCTTCACATGATTTAATTAATATGATGAATCTTTTACCTGAAAATAATAATTCTGGTTTTAAAGGAGATAACTTATTATTTGAGTTTTTAAGTAACAATTTTAATAAAATATTTAGATTCAATATGCAGTTAAGTTTAAAAACAATAAAACCTAATATTATGTATGATTTACCCCTTGGATCTCAAAAAGTAATAGATGGAGATTGTTCAGGTATTTACTGTTTTGTGCACCAAGAAACTGGTAAATATGGAATAGGTTCTGCCATATCTTTACGAAATCGTCTTAATGACCATATAAACAGTTTTTATGGTAATCGCTTAAGATCTCATTTGCATGATTGAGTAATGGCCAACGGAAATGTTTCATCTATTAAATGGGCACCTATTATTACGTACGATAATATAGTTCAACAATGATATAATATTAACTATGCATTTCCCTTAAGTCAAGGGGGTGCTAAAATACTACAAGGGTTTGGACAATATATTAGTCGTATATTAGAACAATGTATTTATACTAATTATAAACCCTATTTTAACATTAAAGATGAACAAAAATTAAAAGATATTATTTTTTATAATTTTTCTTTTGAAGCTAGTGAATTATCATTAAGTTTAGATCAAATTCATGTATATCAAGCTTTATTGGACAAAAAAGCTACTATTTTACTAGCAGAATCTAATTCTTATAATTCATTAGCAGATCAATTAAAGATATCTGTAGGTGCCGTTAGAAATAATATGAATTGACACAAGGGTATAACTATAACAAACGATAAAGGGGAAAATATTGTTATATATTTAAAAGAAAAAGGTGTACCTTTTAGATGTGAACAAATTCATTCTCAATTAAAACCGAAAGATAAATATTCTTTAGTTGAATTAAAAGATAAATCCTTATATGATCTAAAGCCAGGAAAAATTTATGTTATAAATATAGAAACCCTTGAAGTTTTTGGTATTTATAAAAATCAACGTGAATTATGAATGAACTTGAACCCAAATTCAGGCGTAGCCGATTTGGAAAACCTATCTCTAAACCAGCAAAGAAATTTTCTTGATAATAGAATAGGAAGATATTTTAATTTGGTTAAACCAGGTGGAATTAGCACTGAGTTAGGTAATTTTTATTTTTGTAAACATCCTGAGTATCTACCCGGGTTGACGAAAAAAGCTTCGGGATTTTTTGCAGTTGATACCTTTACAGGATTGGCTAAATATTTTTCCAATAATTCTCAAGCTGGTGATCGGGGAACAGTAAGACGAAATAGAAATAATAATACTGTTACAAAGGATGGTATCAAGTACATAAATGAAGGCATCTTTATTGATCATTTTCCAGGAGCTGTAATTAAACAAGGTGCAACATTTCAACTCAATAGAGAACAGCTTGCTAATTTACCTGATAACCCTAAATCTTAGCCCTTATTTTTTCGACGTAATTTCGAATATTCGAAATTACTAGAAAAAATTAGGCGGACACGTATCATCGAAAAAAGTGATGGTGCTACTTCTAACTTTTTTTTTTGATATATATGATATATCAAAAAAAAAGTAAGGGTAAAGATTTATTAAAAGTCTATAAAGCACTATTATTCTTGGGAGCTGGTGCAGTTATCCATGCTGTAGCTGACAATCAAGATTTTAGAAGATATGGTGGGTTAAGACCATTTTTACCACTTACTTATTCTGTAATGCTTATAGCTTCTTTAAGCTTAGTAGCCTTCCCTTTCATGACAGGATTCTATTCAAAAGATTTTATACTTGAATCTGCTTATGGTCAATATTATTTCTCTGGTACTGTTGTTTATATAATAGCTACTATAGGAGCAATGTTTACTACATTATACTCTGTAAAAGTGTTGTATTTAACATTCTTAACGAATCCTAATGGACCTTTAATTAACTATAAACAAGCACATGAAGGTGATATCTTTATGAGCTTACCTGCTGGATGATTTGGGAAATCATTTGCGTGGGTAAAACTATCAAACTCCGGGGACCTCCTAAAGCTTCTGATACCAAGCTATAGTTGAAAGGCTATAAGTGGCTGAACTAATTACTCAGAGATGGTGACAAGTCAGAAGATGATTGAAAAAGAAATGGACAATCGCGGATCTAAGTCAGATAGCTCTCTATCTGTAAAAGAGCAACGAGTAGACGGTAGTTGATACAAGAGAAATTCTTTTGTGTTTAAGGTATACTCTAATGGGTGTCGAAAGATACTATCAAGTCAGAATCCCTTCTTAGCAAATATCTCTACAAGTTTTAGTAGAAGTTTAACAAGAGGTATTTCTTCTATTTCAAGCCAGAAGCCGACTCTACACCCCTATTTTGTTACAGGTTTCTCTAACTTTTTTTTTACATATATTTCATATATGTAAATAAAAAAGTAAATGGAGAGAGCTATTTTTCAATTAGTCTTAATAAATCTTCTAAGATGAATACTGGTTGAATTGTAAACTTGCAATTTGGTATAAAATTACATAAAAAAGACCGGTATTTATTAGAATCTATTCAAGCATTCTTTATGGGTATAGGTAGTATTTCCTCACACGGTAAAGATGCGGTTCAATTTAGAGTTTCATCTATAAAAGATCTACAAGTAATTGTAGACCATTTTAATAATTTTCCTTTAATTACACATAAATGGTCGGATTTTCAATTATTTAAGGCTGCTTTTGAATTAGTTAAATGTAAAAGACATTTGACCTTAGAGGGTTTAATAGATATTGTTAGCATAAAAGCTACAATGAATTTAGGTTTATCAGAGGAATTAGAGATTGCTTTCCCTAGCGCTTACGGTCTTGTCCCACAGCAGGGTAAGGCCCCACAGGGGACTAGGTTAAATATAGTAGCTAGACCTTTAAACCCTAATAAAAAAACAATTAACCCGAATTGATTGTAAGGGTTTGTTAGCGCTGAAGGTAATTTCTTTGTTAATCTTATAAATTCTAAGACAAAAGTTGGAAAACAAGTTATCTTAATGTTTTCCGTAACTCAACATTCGAGAGATGCTGCTTTATTAAAATTATTTTGCGAGTTCTTAGATTGTGGTAAATATTACCCTAGCTCTACCAGAAACGAAGGTAACTATACAGTTACGAAGTTTTCTGATATAGAACAAAAAATTATACCATTTTTCTTAAAGTATCCTATACAAGGGGTTAAAGCCTTAGATTTATCTGATTTTTCCAAAATAGGATCATTAATCAAAGAAAAAGAGCACTTAACTGACAAAGGGTTGGCTAAAATTGAATTAATAAAAAGTGGTATGAATACTAAAAGAATTAACTAAGATAGAGTTACCTAAGATAGACTTACTTTTTAATAATTAGTATTTTCTTCTATAGTTAGTTTTTTAGTTTTTATCACTATTACCTACATATTTGTATGATAAATCTGATCGCCATGTTAATGATTTTAGCTGTATTCTCAATATTCTTTGGGTTTATAACAAAAGACATGTTTATAGGGTTAGGTTCAGGATTCTTTTCAGATAATGCTTTATTTATACATCCTTCTCATGAAATAATGTTAGATACTGAATTTGGAGTACCAACTCTATTTAAGTTATTACCTTTAATATTTACTATTTCATTAAGTGTAATCGCTATAGTGTTGTCTGAATACTTATCTACTATACTAATTTACTTTAAATTATCTAGAGTAGGTTACAACATATTTAGTTTCTTTAATCAACGTTTCTTAATAGAACTATTTTACAACAGATACATTACAGGTATTGTACTAAAACTTGGTGGGCAAACTACGAAAGTAATAGATAAAGGATCCGTAGAGTATTTAGGTCCTTATGGGTTAGAGAAAGGGCTATTGAATATAAGTAATAATATTTCTAGATTAAACACTGGAGTTATAACATCTTATGCATTGTATATCATGATAGGGTTAATCTTTTATCTTTTATTTAACTCCTATATTAATAATACTATTATTACTCTAGCACTACTTATATCTTTATCACTAGCATTGTCTCAAAATAGTAATTCTACTATGAAAAGCACTGTTATTTTACAAAGTTCTCAACCACTAAGAGATGAGCTTGGGGATTTTCACGATCATGTTCGTGGTTTACCTAGTGGTAGGGAGTTGTTAGTTCAAGCGGAGAATAAAGTTCATGGTGCAGGTGAAATAGTACTGAATGAAATTAAAGTGAGTTCTGACTATAAAAGAAATATAGATAGATTAGCAGATGCAGAATTAAATCAACCGGGTATTACACAACAAACAACTAATGATATCAATGCCATTAAAGAAACGGCTAAAGGATTATTAGAAGCAAGCGGGACAAACCTTGTGGAAAGTATGCAAGCAGTTGTAGATACATGTTGTTCATAATAGTAAAATAACGATTAGATCACCATATACTTGTTATGAAAAAGGTAAAATTTGTTATTTATAGTAATTTTTTTATCTATTATAGTATAACAAATCCCAGTATATACATCTTATGAAGTAACTGGTTAATTGCAGTCTAAATTTTATACAGCAATTAAGGGGGGGGAGAAGAGTAAAATAAACTTTTGCTTAAAGCCCCCCATAAAAAAAGAAATTAGCTCCATTGGTAGAGCATCCGTTTTACACGCGGCAGGTTAAGTGTTCGAATCACTTATTTCCAACTTATTTTTCATAATTACACACCTATCTTAAAGGGAAAATGGTTAAATTTAACGATAATAAACATAAAAATTTATAGAAATGTAGTAAGGATGTACAATATTAATTAAACTTATAACTTTCATTGTTTTGCCCTAATTTATACCAATAATTCATAACAATATTCTATGTTATACATATTCAAAAATAAACAAAATAGTTTTAATGATAAACCATTAAGTACTAACTATATTATAGAAAAAAATCCAAAATTACAAAGTAATTCTGAAAGAGATGAATATAATAACATTATTTTTTATACGTCTTCTAGTAAAGAATGATTTAGTAGTGTATACTCTTACAATAAATCTTACATTAAATCTTTAATAAGTTACGATGCTGTAGTAAATAAATTACTTAGAAGTTATTGTAATATGCTACAAGATAAAATAAAAATTCTTTTTAAACGTAGACGTGATAACAAGATTCGTTATTCAGCAAACAAAATATATGCAAGTAGAGCTGAGCTAAAACATACTAACACAAAACTTTTTATAACATTATATATATATAATAAACAAAAATCATCTATTGAGTGGTTTATATTAAAAATTCTTGTACTTGTAAAATATAGAAAACTAATTGTTGATGGAGAAAGAGTATTTGTACCAAACCATGAAAACAGAATACCTGCTTTATTAAAAAATAACTTTTTCATATTTAGAAAATGAAATATGGCTTTCTTTAAAACAAATAACAACTTAATAAGATACTTCCTAGTAGATTTAAGAAGAAAATACCTTACGTTAAGTAATATACCTACTTATAACATTATACTTTTAAAAAAATTAGTTAGATTACAAAAAATATTATTTAATTCATTAAAATTACTTAATTTTAATAAATCTAAATTCAATAGCTTAAATCTAAACTTAAGAAATTTAGGTTTAATTAGTTTAATTGAAAAATTATACAACAAAAAGGTAGAAATTAACTTAGTTGAGTTAAGATCTATACATTTAAATAGTGACGTATTTTCATCAGCAGTAGCTTTAAAATTAAGAGATAGGAAAAATAAAGCAGTAAGAGTTTTAAGAAAAGCTATTTTACAAATGGTAAGAATACCTGATTTACACACACTTATAACATTTGATGATAATATTGAAGCAATGAACAAAAACAATATTATAAATACCATAAAACAACAAGTAGTAAGTGGTGTAAGATTTGAAGCATCAGGTAGATTAACAAGACGTTTAACAGCTATGAGAGCTGTATTTAAGTATAGATATGCAGGTAGCTTAAAAAACATACGTTCCTCATTTAATAATAAACCATCTACTATGCTAAGAGGTTACGTTAAATCCAATACACAATATACCCTTATTAATTCTAAGACAAGAAATGGAACTTTTGGGTTAAAGGGTTGAGTTAGCAGTCATTAATGCTAACTGTAGATTTTTCACATTTTAGAGCAATATATTTACTTAGTATTGTGTATATCATATAAACCTACACCTATATTAGTTATATTTTTGTATATTCCCGCATGGGTTGAAAAAAACATATACATGTTCTTTTCTACCCTGCTGCTTATTTTTTTTTTTCTTTTGTTTAACTTTTTTTTAGTTTCTTTTTTTATACAAAAAAAACTAAAGCAACCAACAATGGCAAAATAAATAAAAGGAGATCCAGGTGTAATATTATTAACAGTGTAGATATATTTGTAGGTTCGATTCCTAATATCTCCCGTGAAAGGTTAAAACGGTTAAGGGCGTTCTTTCACTTTTCCCTTTTTTTCTACTAAAAATTATAAAAAAAATGAATACAGAAAAATTACTAGATATGTTAAAAAAAAAATTGGATACAGTGGAGTTTGCTGCTAAAGAAAAAAGTATAAAATTAATTGAAGATATATATACTTCATCTGAGAAAACTCAGATAGAGAAATGAAAGAATGATAGGAATTTCTTGTATTCTTTAGTTAAAAGAAATGCTCCTTTTTCAACAATAATTGATTTGAGTGGGATTACACTTTCATCTCAGAAAGAACGTAATGTTGTTCATACTACCTCTATTGTTTTTAATAGAAATTATTTAGATAAAGCATTTTATAATAATGTTATACGTCGTAATTTTGGGGCTATTTTCTTAGATACGGAAAAGATTTATATTATTAGAATTATAAGAAATAGAAGGCGTGTATCGGAGGGGTATAAAATAGAGAATGGTACACACCTTTATAGAATAATGCAATATAAAGAATTTTTTTAAAGAGGATATGGTTGAGTCGTTAGTTACACATAGAGATCATGGGTGAAAAACATTCTTAATTGTTGATGGAGTTAGATTACCATTACTAAAAGTTATATTTAAAACTTTTGGGATAATAATTAGTAGTGGGAAAAATAATTTAAAAGGAAGTCTTTCACCAACTCAATTTAAGTAGATTAATGATCGTTGTATTTAATACTAGTGCATATAAAATTGTAACACAATCTTTTTATAATCCGGATAAGTCTGTGAATAAGCCTGTAATGGATCTTACAGAACGAAATTTAGATTTGTTTATCAAAACGATAATCATAGATGAAAATAGGGAATTTCCGTTTATTTATTCATCTCTTTCAAAATATAAAAAATTGAAAAGTGAAACTAATTTATTATAAATGGAAAAAGACATAGAAAAGGTAAACAAATACATTAAAGAAAATCCCAGTAAATTTGTAGAAGTTAATCATAGGAATCTCACTAAATTTAAAAGTGTTCAGTCTAAAAAGGGGATACATACATGCACTAAAATCAATGTGAATAGTCCCGAAAAAATAAGTTATTAAGACGATAGATTGGTGAAAAAAGAAGAATTGATAAATCATTATAAGAAATATTCACCGACTTATATAGAAGTATGTGATACTTCTTCTTCCGGTGGGGATTTTTAAGGGGTTGACCCTTGAGCCTCCATGGAGTGGTTTAGAAGAGTATCTTCATACTTTCCCATACAGATGTGAGTCACAAAATCGCAAATAAGGGCCAATCCTCCCGGGGTAGTGTGAGATGAGTGTTGATAGAAAAACACCTTTCTCTCATTAGGTAGCCCAATAAATACAAAAACTTGTCTATTAGTACAGCTGTACTTTACAATAATAAGCAGGTATGTAATGACTGTTATAGTAAATTATTTTGTTATTATCGTTCTTGTATTTGTAAAACACCTTAATTTATGTCAATAAGCTCTTTTGTACGTACTATTCATTCAAATAATGATATATTATAAAATACAATTTATACTCCACCAGTATAGTTATTGTGACCTAATTAACACAGCAAACTCAACAAAAGTGTTTTAAACTAAAGAGCTAGTAGCATAAAACCTTTAAGTACTAGTTAGGATCACAATATATATTTCCACACTTAAAATTTTTACATACCTAGACAGTTTTTAGTTTCTTTTCTATTATAGGATCTATGTTAATGTAATACTTATAATACATAGAAAAATTTTAGAAAATTTACTAAATAATTATATATAAAAGCTATACTATCTTCTCCCCCTAACTTTTTTTTACATATTTCATGATATACTCAAAAAGTAAGGGGACTAGGGTAAATTATACAAATCAAAAAACTTTTTTCTAGTATAATATTTAAATACATAACACATTTATATTTATAATAAAAAATTATTATTTAGATAAATATTTGTTAATTTATAATAAAGGTATATTACAAGGCATTATTTCAAAACTATATAATATACATGGGACTAGTATAATAAATGCAATAACTATTGGTAATAAAACAGTTCAACAATAGGACATAAGCTGATCGTAACGAATACGCGGGAATGAGGCTCTCGCTCATATAAAAGTAAAGATCATTACACAAGTTTTAAGTCCTATTACCACACCACTTATAGTTGTTCCTATTACTGAATTGTAATTATCAAAGTCAATTACATTAAAATTAGTTTCATTTTCTGTTAGATACATATAACTATCCCCTGCAATAAATTGCACTAAATAAAAGTAAGGATATAGATAATAGTTAAAGTCAAACAGATAACCACCTAAAAATAATATACTATTTAAAATACAAATAAGAATAATACTAGCATATTCAGCTAAAAAGAAAAATACAAAAATAACAGCTGAATGCTCTGTCATAAACCCACTTACTAGTTCTGATTCCTGTGTTGTAGAGTATCAGTAAATACTTTACTTATTCGTTAAAAGAGTTAACTTTTAAGTAGTATTTACCTTTAAAAACCAACCCTTTATTTATATATTTACTTACAGTGACCTTAGATACATTTAAATAAATAGCTAGATCTGAAGCATAATCAAACCTTATTATCATATTGTTATCTAGGTCATAGATACCTACACCATTAGGATATTTAACTCTTTTACTTCTTATAAGCTCTTTAGTTTTTTCCGAATGTGTCTTACCAAACATAGGATTTAATGACCCAGATTTGCTAATGAAAGATTTAGATCTTTCATCATGATGCTTTCCTCAGAAAGGATGGTTAGTCTTATCTTTAAATCTTTCAACCATTTTTCTTTAGCAGCTTCTGTATGCTTGTAGCCTTCTGAGCTAGAAGCATTTTTTAAAAAATTATATAAATTGCTAAATTTAAATTTATTTATATACATAGTTTCTAATTCAGTTAATAATTTAAAGCTAGTAGTCTTATTCTCATAAGTAAAATATTCAAATATACAAAAGTTAAAGTTCTCTAAACCATATTTTGAAATAGCAATCTGTAAAGCCCTATTTGATTTTCTATTTGATAAATGTTCGTTTAATCTTAAGTATAAATCTTTTGCACTACCTATATATTGTTTTCCATTAACCATGTTTAAAAAACTGTATATACCTCCAATTTTTTTATTAAAAAAAAATGGGAGATCACGTTTAGAAAATATGCTATCTTTATCCTGTAAATTCGTTATAATTAATATAGGTATAGGATTATCTTCTTTAGGAGAACTTGAGGTATAATAAGGTCTACGTAATGTAAAATTTAAATTAGGTTTCTTTCTGTAAGTGTTTTTAAATTGAATTCGGGTTTATCTCAAAAAACATACTCTTGTATTCTTATGGGCTATATCATATACAATTATATAACTGTATTATCGCGTGTAGTCTCTGAGGATCCTGCTCATAATTAAAATTATTTTGGTTTCCTGCTGATTGTTTATTGTAACATCTTTGACAATATTTACATGACTTCATATACAGCATGGCAATAACACTGGTATGGTCAACGTATGTAAAGCTTTAAAAGTTTTCAGCATATAGCGATATTTAAAGAGGCCAAATCATTCTAAGTAGAATTACAATTGTAAAAACTAGCCTCTGCTAAATCAAATGGTGCTCTATTTGTTTCCGCTATAGATCCTATAAAAAACACAATGAATATAGGAAATAAAGGTACTACATATCAAATAGCTCTTTGAGCTTCTATAATAACAGTTATGTCTAAGCTACCTGCTAATAATACTACTAAAAGTATAGCAGAACTTAAAATTAATTCATAACTAATTAATTGAGCTGTACTTCTTAAGGACCCTAAAAAAGCATATTTAGAATTAGCTGACCCAGTATTGTTTTAGCAAAATCTCTTTATTTTTTACTTCCATCTCTTACAAGATGGCTCAGACTACATCATAGTCTTGTTTATATACATATTTTGATAAGTAAGCTAGTAGATTAGGTTATAAGCCTTCTATGCTAAACATACAAAAAAGAATGGAACTGTGACTAAGGTTTTACGTTTATATATATTTCGTCTATTCAAGTTTATCCTGAAAATTTTGTGGAGAGCTGAAGATAAGAAACCCTTTGTATATTTCAGAAGAATCCAAATATTTATTCAATACAGTTATGTGAATCTTAAGAGCACGAATAGCTTCCCGTTTAGTTTTAAATGGTTGATTGGGTATTAAATTTAAAACTCCATACTCATCCAATCTATACACCCAGATCTCAGTACGAGCATAGTGAGCTTTACTCATGTTTTTCAAAAGTTCACTTTTTAGAACTGAATCTATTTCTTTTGTAAAAAAATATACAAGAATTTTATTTTGAGAACTAGCTAATTTCGTGTCCAAATGCCTAGTGATGGTACGATAATTAACTTTGAAATGATTAGCAGCTGAAAGTAAACTAGGAAATGGTGAATTATTAACTAATTCAAGTGTTTTAGCATTATAAGCTCAAACTTTTATTTTATTACCCAGTTCTAGTGTATGTGAAGATTCAATAAGATTTTCCACTTCTTTAGCTTCAAGTGGTCTACTAAATAAATAAGTACCTTTCACTCCTTCTGCTTTCCAAGTATCTATAAAATAGGTTATTACATTACGACTAATACCCACAGAAACGGATGCTTGGGTTTTAGAAGGAAAGGGGCTACCTTTTATTAATTCTAGGGTTTTGGCATTGTAAACTCAAACCTGTTTAGCTATATTACTATTAAGATTTAAACCACTAGATGCAGTTTTAAATAAATTAAATGTTAATTCAAAATCTATAATAGGTTTCGAGTAGTATAGCTTATTTCTAAACGGTACATTAGTATCTCTAAACACACCTAAAGTACCTCTAGCAATCTTTTCACTACGGCTAGCTTCCATAATACTACTATATTTAACACATATTTTATCTATATATGTTTCATATACCTCATACACATAAACAGGGATAGATTGACCAGATACATGAGAATCAGAAGTAGATTTGAGAGCGGCTAATTTACTAGTTAAACTTGAATAAATAGCAGATTCGGAAAATTTTGAAGAAAAAGTGGTATTCAATAAAGGTAAGTATTTCTGAAGGTAGTAATTCTCTCTTGCTCCCTGTTCTTCAGAAGAACAAACCTCTAAAATAGAAATGTTGAAATGTTCCCAACCAACTAACTTCAAAAAGACATGTAGTTTGCTATTAGAATCAGCTAAAAGATGATTACTAAATCTTCTTTTAAACATAGTTGTTCTACCTATGTAATAAATAAAAGGGTTGTACTTATATTCTATGATGTAAATACAGCCTTTATGTCCTCACTCTTTTAAAAACTCAGATTTTTTATTCTTGTCTAAACAATGATGACAAGTTGCTAAAATTAAATCACGATCAAAAGGTATTACTGGAGCCTCCCTATCTTTGTATAGTTCTCTTATGTATATTGAGTGTAAAGCTTGTAAATCTTCGATATTGTCATTCTCAGTAACAATGGTAGTATAATATTTTCTTATATCTAATTTAGTTCGTATTGGAAAAGACATGAAAACACTACTGCTATAAATATAATCACAATCAGGACTAATTTCCGCTATATATAAAAAAAGTAAAAAACAAAGTCAGGCCATAAACAATTGTAAGGTTTTATTTGAAAATAAAAGTTTTGATAATAAAATAAAAAATAAAACAAGACTTCGGGCGCTCGTGGTAGAATTATTGTATTTCTTATATACTCATCTACTAGTCGTTGAACGTTCATGTTTAAAATAAGAGGACTTTGTTATAAAGTACACTAAGGACTTTAGACAGTAGTACACTCTTATGCACCATTTTCCCACCCCAAGGTGGAAAAATATAACCCTAAGGCGTGCTAAGAAAATAAATACATGTTTCGCTTCGAGTTGACTTAAAGTAAGTCTTTCTCGAAATTCACCCGATTTTCAACAACTCCCTCACGGGAGTGTGGGACTAATTACTAATCCAGCCAGCAGAATTCCATATGTAGCTAATGAAGACATAGCTAACATATATAATATACCCAGATTATAATCTAGTAGTACTAAACCAGGACCATAAGGAATTACGGCGTATCCTAATAATGAAAAGATTAAAGTTATAATCGGACCAAGGAAAAATAATACTATATTGGCTTGTGTAGGAGAAACATACTCTTTTAATAAAAGTTTAAGAGCATCGGCAAATGCTTGAAGTAGACCATATCACGAATATCCCCATTTAGCCATTTATATGCATAAAACAGGCAAAGCTTGGGGACTTTCTCCCTAAATAGTGAACTATCCATTTAACGAATATATAAAAAATACATATTCTGTACTTTTTCAAGTAGGGTCTGACTATATCTTAAGCATTATTAATAATAATAACACCAACCACCGTTTAGTCGATGAACTGCACACCATAATAATTATGCTGCTTGGCTGCGGATTACCCATTTCCTTTCGTGCATCCATTTCGATTTTACCATACCACGAGTCATTACCTGTGCCACAATGATGTTACCATACTTGCTTGGTTGAAATAGCTTTAGGGCTTTCCCGTCAATTTGATGATTTATAGCAAAAGGTTTTCTTTCACTTAGGGCTTAATAAAGTTTCTTACACTTTACCTAAAACCTTACACTTTAATACGATAAAAATACAATCCTTTATAATCTTTATGAATGTCCAAGAATTTACTAATTGTTTTAGTACTTATTTTTAGTTCTTTAGCTGCTAAATGTTTTGAACTAAAACTAGGTTTATTAGAGTTTAAAATTAATTCACCATCCTTTTTTTTATATACTCAAATGGGAGTAGTCTCATTTTTTGCAATTTTTAAGTTATTTAGTAATTCTTTTTTCTTTAAATAAGTCAACTCATTACTAAAAAAGTACACTAAATAATCACCTTTTTTAGTAGCTATTTCAGTATCTAAGTGGTTTAATACAGATCTGTATTCTACATTAAAATATTCAGCTGCTTTTTGAATACTACTGAATGAATTTGTAATTAATTCTAAAGTTATACCATGATAAGCTCATACTGTACAATTCCTAGTTTTTCTTAATGATGATAATTCAATTAGTTTTTCTAATTCTAGACTACTTAATTCATGAGTAAATAAATAATAACCATTAATACCTCCTTTTATTCATTTATCTAGATGATTAGTAATAACTAAATGTTGCACATTTAATAATCTAGCTACTGCACTTTTAGATTCTAATTCAGTTTTAACTACAGTACCATTAGATTCTATAAAATACATTCAGATGTTTTT
Organism: Alternaria infectoria; assembly: GCF_024043175.1. NCBI lineage: Eukaryota > Fungi > Ascomycota > Dothideomycetes > Pleosporales > Pleosporaceae > Alternaria > Alternaria infectoria. Next base: position 27,363 of record NW_026250747.1, read on the forward strand.
AGGTATATTATGATTTAAATTTAATCCATGCATAGCCTCATTAATTAATTTACCTACTAAATCAAAAGATTCTATTTTATTAGTTAAAAATACAAAATTTGTATAGGGCACATATGTATCTAAATACACACTAATAGTTTCCCTAGCTATACTTAATTTTTTAGATAGCTCACTTATAGAGCTAAATGTTTGATAATTAGCACTAACTTGCCCATTGAAATATTCATAGAGATAAAGATTAATACCTTTATATTTTTTATCTAAATTTAATTTTAATTTTCTAAGTCTTAAAATCTCATATAAAGAATCATAAGATTGTATTTGACCAAAATTACTTTTAAAGACAGTATTTAATAAAGGTAAGTATTTTTGCAAGTAAAAATTTTCTCTATCTTCTTGGATATTAAGATCACATAACTCAATAATAGAGAATTCAAAATTATCTCAACCAGTTGAATTAGCAAATTTATGAAATCTATCCTTTAAATCAGAATTCAAATGATCTTTAAATCTTTTGTTAAAATCTTTAGCTCTCCCTATATAAAAAATGCTAGTATCTTTTTTATATCTAAACATATAAATACCTCCTTTACCTTTTAAAGGTTTAAAAAAAGAATTTACTAAAGATGAATTAAGCAAATCAGTACAAGTAAAAAGTACATGATCCGAAAATTCAATAACAGGAGCTTTTCTATTACGGTATAATTCTCTTAAATCATCACAAGAAGAATGATAAAATCTTTTAAAGGTAAGATTAAAATTAGTACAACCCACTGAATTTGGTCCAAGTCTTCTTTGCATGCTAGCCATTGTTTTTCTCTCAGCTATAGTTACAAACGCTACTGTTAATAAAACAGGTACAGTAACAGCCAATACTTCAAGAACAGATATAATGGTTGGAAAATATAACATTTTAAATTTAGAATGATGATCTTAAAATTACATTTAGTTAAAAAGTATAATATAAAGTATATTTTAATATATCATGTTAATTATCTATTTAAACCGCATAGATTATATATTTTAAAATAATGTGTAGTAAGTTTACATGTTTTTTTGTATTAATGGGGCTTTAAGCAAAAGTTACTCTTCTCCCCGTTGCTCTCTAAAATTTAGAGTGCAATTCCATTTTTGCAAATGGGATTTGCTATACGATATAATTAGCATAACAAGTTAACCTAAATATTTTTTTTATTTAGATCTTTTACTAGACTCACCATTTTTATTGGAATAATGATCTCTATATCCTCGTCTAGATTCTTACACACCTCTATCCATTTCGTCTTGAGGATCTGAATCAGACGGGCTATCAATACATTCCGTCATTTTAGATTTACCTTTACCCTTATCAGAAACATTTTCAGTACATCTATGTTTACCTTTATCAGAAGTATTTTTAGTATCTTCCTCTTCATTTAAGTTATAATCATCAGTTTCTGAACCCTCCGGTTCAGAACCCTCCGGTTCAGAACCCTCCGGTTCAGAACCCTCCGGTTCAGAACCCTCAGGTTCTGAAGCATACCAATCAAAACCGTTGTGAAGATCTATGATTCTATGAGTATGGGTATCATATAAAGAATGAACTAAAGAACTTCTACTGCGATAATTATCACCCTCATCGATATCCCAGCTATTTAAATAATTATTTAAATAATCCATTAATTGATCTCTTATATTAGTAACGCCCGTTAAATAATTTAATAAAAAAGTGTTGTGATTTGTCAAAGCAGCAAGCTGCTCTGGATCAGTTTGCTGATCCGTTATTTTCTGATAATTTAACCGTATTGTTTCATTTGTTTCCATAACTGATTCATCATAAGTGCTAAGGGTTCTAGCGATGTCCTCTCTAACTTCACGTAGGAATCTATTAATATTACTTTTTAGATCCAATAAGAAATCCTCGGTAATTATATTAAGATCCTTAATACTCCTGCAAGACTTAAAATAAGGCGTTATATAGTCTTCAAACTCTTTTTCTGTAAAAAAGGCCCCTGTTTCTCTTTTTTTATTGTTAATTTTTTCAAAAGTGTCTATAGTATTTTTACCAGAGCTAGAGGGATTGTTAGACCAAAATTGGGAGGATTTTTCACTTATAGAACTACTCTCATTATCGTTTGTATTAGAATCAACTAAATCAGTAGGTTCTTCGGGTAAAATATCTAAGTCAGAAGAAGGTAGCTCCTCTTTATTGACTTCAGAAGGAGTAGTTGAATAATTGTGAGCAAAAACTACTAAATCATTATCATCAAAAGGAGGCATTTGATTATAATTATATAAAAAGCCTAATGGATTATAATCAAATAAAAAACCAAATCTGTCATAACGATTTAAATCATTATGACACCCTTTAGAGAAAAATGTTTTATTATTTAAAGAGTTTTCACTAGAAAAATTCTTATTCCATTGTTCAACAGGTTCTAAATAAACTTTAGAGAGGTTAAATTCTTGAAGTATACCTTTATTAAAATTAGCATTTAGGTTAACTATTGAGTTGTTGCATAGAATTTTAACTTTACATTGAAGATTAGAATGTTTACAAATGAATTTAGAGATAACATCTGTAAGATAAACTCTATTACTGTTAAATATTATGGCTAATTCCGTTAAAGTACCTTTATATTCAAAAGAAGCTTTCCACTCCCCACTTACAATTTGAGGTATGAATATTGTAGTAAACCTACTTAATTTAATTAAAGGATATACAGGCATAATATTCCTAATTAGGTATTTAGGATTTATTCTAAAAGGAGAAGATCTATTTTTAGAATTATCCACATTTAAACCTTTAACTGTTGATTTTAAATATCTACCAAGTAAAGGTAATTTAGTTAAAATTTTATTTAAACCTTTAGCTAAACTTTCTGAATTAGAATTTTTACCACCTGTATTTTCAATAAATAAACTTATTCTGTTAAACATATTTGTTGCATTAGTTAAACCTAGTCCTATAATAAATTTAACCAAAGGAATAATATAATAAAAGTTTATCCCAGCTAGTATAAAGATAAATATAACACTGGATACACTTAAAGAAAAAGAATTTAAACTAAATTGTTTAGTATAAGCAGATATAACTAAGGTAACAACTATTCTTATTAAAACAACTTTACAGAATAAAGTGTAAAAGAATGATGTAAGATTTAGAGTAGAAATGCTTACACCTAAGCCGCATAAGATTAAGAAAATATTAAGAATAAAGATAAAGATAAACATATATAACATAAACGGTCAAATAACATAAAAATTTTCAACAAAAAATATTAATTTTTCCTTTATAGACTTATTTTTATTACTACCTACTAAGCTAAGAATTATCATAGATATTCCTATTATAAAAAGAGTATCTAGGTAAACGTCATTATATGGATAAACATGTACAGTAACAGCCAATACTTCAAGAACAGACATAATTGTTGGAAAATATAACATTTTAAATTTAGGATGATGATCTTAAAATTACATTTAGTTAAAAAGTATAATATAAAGTCTATTTTAATTAAATCATGGTAATTATCTATTTAATGTGCATCATAGATTATATATTTTATAATAAAGGGTGTATTAACTAATATTTTTAGGGGGCTTTAAGCAAAAGTTTATTTTACTCTTCTCCCCCCCCGCTAATTTCTGTATAAAATGTAGACTGCAATATACCAGTAAATTCAAACTAGGATTTGTTATACTATAATAGATAAAAGTTTACTATAAATAACAAATTTTACCTTTTTCATAACAAGTTAACTGTAATTATGCAATTAATTTAGAATAATCGCTTAGGGATTATAGTCCCCCCTCATGCTTTTATGACAACGATAGTGAAACTTACATTCGCACATAAGGCAATGGTTAACAGGGCCACGGACACCACAACCACAACATCTGTCCGGGCTAATATCACTTAACATACGTGGTATATGTCTTGTTTCTTCGCAACCACAGGAGTTGCATTGACACCATCCACTAGGATGAACACAACCAGGTTTTTTGTTGTCACTTTTTTTACCTTTTGGTGGGTTTTTTACGCCCTCGCCCACCTTATTTCCAGTTTTTTCTTTCCCATCCTTAGCAGGTTCAGCCAGATAAATACCTAATTCTAAGGCTAAAATTGAAATAGCTATAGCAGCTAAAGCTAGAACTAAAGGATAACATTTATCAAATAAACTAGCAGTAAGCTGTATAATGGCTTCCATATTTATCGGTTCCATATTTATAATAGCTACCGGAATAGATAAAAAAGAACTACCCTTAAGAGTGCTATAAGATTTAGCAATAAAGGAAACTGGTGTAGTAGTATCTGCATTATTATATGAAGAAGTTTGTCTACTATCAATAGTTAATGCATTTTTACCTAATTCAAATATAAATCCTAAGGTCAATAGTACAAAAAATACCATCATAATAACTAAACCATAAATATCATTCGTATAACTACTTACACTGTAAGGGTATACTAGTAAGATTTCTAAATCAAATAGAAGAAAAAGAAGTCCAAAGATAAAAAAAGAAACACTAAATTGTGTCCTATTTTGACCTAAGAACGAGTGGAAACCACATTCGAAAACACTATCTTTTTCTTGGTACGCTTAGTCAAATTTATCATGCTTATATATTTACAACTAAATTTTATCACGCTATTGTTTATTAATCTGTATTTATTTTATTTTTAATAATACGAATTCGATTTAACCCTTTTTCAGTTAAATGAGCTTTATTATCCACTAATTTTACCACCTCACTAAAATATAAAAATTTTGTATTTTTACTACTTTGTAAAGGATATTTTTCAAATAATGGGATAATAATATCTCTTATACTAGAAAATTTGGTAATCTTAAAATCAATTGTTCCTCTATTAACTGAAGTTATAAACCCAGACCCTAAATATTCAATTAGGCTATTCATTAAATCTTTATCTCTACTACTCTGAGTTAAAATAAAGCTTAATTTAATAGCCTCTCCTAATTTAGATGTTAAAGATTTAAATATCACAACGCTGAAACAACCTTCTGCATCCGTAAACCCTACTAATCAGTAAGGATCTACAACTTTAGATAATAATACTTCAGGTCTTAAAGCGGGAAGTATATCAGGAAAAGCTACACCTAAGTCTTTGCTTAAACCTCTATTTAATACAGCTTTTAAAGCTACAAGTTCTAAGATTCCTTTATTTGTCAGATGACTTTTATTTTTAATTAAATAATAAGCTGATTTAAATAATGTATAATCCGCTTGTTTTTTAGTTATTAAGGGGTATTTATCGAAATGATTAATTATAATAGCTAAACCTTTTAAAGATTCAACACGATATTGGACAGCGTTTTCCCCCGTAAACGAAATAGTACCTGCACCAAAAAAGTCCTTAAAGCCCTTTAGTATTTTTAAGTCTTTTTTGTTTAAACTTATAACGAATCTACAAGATATACGTCAACCTAATGTATATTTTTTATCTTTTATTATAGATATCATAAAACAACCTTCACCGTCTGTAAACCCAGAAATATATAAAGGGTTTAAGTTTAATGTAGATGGGTGGTTAGTATAATTTCGCAGCTGAAAGGTGTTTACCCTGTCTGTTTTGTGTTGTGAGAAAAAAGTAGTGTAATTTATAAGGTTAGAAAGGATTTTGACTTGATAGTTTCTTTCGAAACCCGCTAGAGTACATCTTACATGAGGTAAGATATTACCTCATGAACTACCGTTTACTCGTTGCTCTTTTACAGAGTTTAACATAAGATTTCTCTTATCTACTAATTTAAACTCTGATTTAGATCCGCGATCACCCATTATCTTTTCAGATATCTTCTGAATTATTACCATACATGAGTAATTATTTCATCCACTTATAGCCTTTCAACTATAGCTTGGTATCAGAAGCTTTAGGGGTTTCCCGGAGTTGGGCAGTTTATCCCTAATATTTGATTTCCTATATCAAATTCCAGGATTGTGGGGTGCTAAGATTAAATTAACCGCTAATAATATAATAGCTAATATAGGTATAAAAATAATGAAAAAAGTTGTACTTGTCATTTATAAATTAAAAATGATTAATGCTAATATATTAGCTAAACTTAATAATTCTTCAGGTATAAAAATAAATAATGTTATTACTAATGTAATAACTGAAATAGATAAACTTAATGAGGTTGATATAACAATATTGTTTATATTTACGTTCACTTTTTGAACGATAGTATTTTTATCCGTTATTAAACCATCTGCATTAAAATCTATTAGTTCATCGTTTACTAGGTAATCTGGTTTATCAAAAAAGATTTGTTTTATTATAGCTAAATAATATACAGCACTTATAACGCTTGTTAATATAGCAACTAAGCTCATAAAAATATACCCGTTATCAATTGCTGCACTTAAAATCATCTGTTTACCAAAGAACCCTATTAAAGGTGGTATTCCCGCAAAAGAGAATAAAGTTAACCCTAAACTTAAGGCTATAACAGGATTTATGTAGTAATATCCTTTCAACTGATCAATAAGTTGAATAGGAGAATTATTAACATCGGTTAAATTACCATTGTTTTCATTACTATCCTGTTGTTTTTCATTACTATCCTGTTCTTTTCCAATATTTTTGGTAGAATTTGTATTATCTACATAACAATAAAGAGAGTAACCAATAGTTAATAGTAATATAAAAGCATTTAAATTTGAGATAGAGTATTGAATTAAATAGAATATAAAGGCTTGTGTTGATTCTACAGTGTGTATACTTAATCCTAATAATATAAACCCTACGTGTGATATTGTACTAAACGCAAAAAGTCTTTTTATTCTAGACTGTGTTAAACCCACTACAGTTCCCACAACTAAAGATAAAAGAGAGCTAAGTAATAAGCTATTTGTTCAAGAAAAATCTAGATCTAGTATTGGTTTACTTGTATAGTGAACTAATTCTAATAAGAAAATAAAAATAGAAATTTTTGCTATTATAGCTACAAAAGTTGTAACAACAGTAGGAATAGCATCATAAACGTCCTCGGAAGTAAAATTTATCTTACAAATAACCTTAATAATTTTATACAAATATAATATATAACATGATAAGACAATTATGATATAAAAACTATTTAACATTCTCTCTATTTCTATTCATTCCATTCTTAATCGCTCTAATTTGCTCCAACCCTTCCTTAGTAAGATGAGCTTTCGAACTAATAATCTCCGCAACCTTAACTCAATCTTCGAAATCTTTAGATTTCACACCCAGAATAGGGTATTTAAGGAAAAAGGGTAAGATTGTTTCATAGATCTCCTTTAAATTACTACATTTAAATTCCGCATAATCCTTATAAGTATAAAACTGTCCGCATGAAAAGTAATAAGCTAAACACTTAATAAGAGACAGATCACGAGAATGTTGAGTTAAAACAAAGGCCAAATCAACACGACCTCCTGCACAGTAAGCATCACTAACTCTCAGTTTAACCATAAAAGAACCATCACCGGAAGCAAAACCTGCTATTCAATAAGGATTAATAGGAAGCAACGTTTGTGCATCAATTAAAGGTCTATGGACAGGAGAATAACTAGGAAAAGCTTCTTTCTTACTTTTTTTTTAATATATTATAATATATTAAAAAAAAAGTTAGCGGGAGTCAAACCTCTGTTAATAGAAGCTCTTATGTTAATAATGGCTTTTAAACCTGAAGATGTTAAATGTTCACCTTTTTTCATTATCATAATAACTTCTCTAAATAAAATATAATCCGCAAGCTTTTGAGTGATTAAGGGGTATTTATCGAAATGAGGGATAATTTTTGTGACAATTTGATCTAAAGAACTAACTGTAAAATCACGACAACCATTTCTCTCTTTACTTATTCGTCCTATACCTCCAAAGAAATCTTGAATAGCTTTTAAGAGTTTAACATCTTTTTTATGAAGGTTTATAATAAAACTGGCTTCGATTTTTCAACCAGTGCTGCTTCTAGTCCCAGAGGGGGACTGACCTTTAGGTCTGGCCCCTGAAGGGGACCATCCCCAAAGGATAGGTGATTTACGTGCAATAATGGTGAAACATCCTTCTGCATCTGTAAAGCCTGTCACAAATAAAGGTAGGGTAATAAGAGAATATGTCTTAGGGTTAATATTATTACTAATTGTATAAAATCGTCTTGGCATAAATTGGTTAGAAGGGATTTTTACTGAACGGTTTCTCTTGAAACCTGATAGAATACATCTTAAATATGATAAATCATATCAACTACCGTATACTCGTTGCTCTTTTACAGTCACTATTTAAACCTTTTTTAATTTTTGCAATAAATATCTTCCTTTATATGGCGTCTGGGTATTTCTAGTCCCCGAAGGGGACTGACCTTTAGGTCTGGACCCCTGAAGGGGACCATCCCCAAAGGATAGAAAAATACATTCTAATACTTCCTGTAGGTACACCTAAGGCTTCCCCTACTTCACTCATTGAAGGATATGTTGTTTTTATTCCAGTTTCCTTATCAAGTACTTCTACCGGTACACTAGGACTTCCTGCTCCTTCTGCTCGTTTACGTCCTTTACCTCCTGTACTGTTTGTGTTACCTACAGCCGCAGCAGATATTTTGGCTTTTGCTTCTTCAGAATGTTTGGAACCTAATCGAGAACCAGCTGTTAATAAAATATTATATTCTGGTTTTAATAAATCCAGATAATATTGATCTCTTTGTATAGTTTCGGATGAATCACAATATTCCAGGATTTCTAAAGTAAAATTAGAATAACCATACTTCAGCAAAGCACTGTAGATCAAACTTTTCCTCTTTTTTATTCCTGATTCTAAGAAATAAATGTTATAGTAACCTTTCAATCTTATCTCTAGATTAATACTACTACCTACATATCTTTTTCCGTTAATTAAATTTGTTCAGCTATATACCCCGGATTTACCTTTATTTTCTTTTAGTACTAAGACCTTATCTATATCAGCATTTCTATATATAGTTACTGGCTGAAAAGACGGTGCAATAGATGAAGAATTAGTAGAATAACCACGAAATCACCCGTTTATGTGTGGTTTCGTAGTACTACTCTTATAAAGGTTTTGTTTTCCACTTACTTTTTTTTTTATATATTATAATATATAAAAAAAAAAGTTAGTAAAGCCGTTCTGGAATGTTTCACATGTACTAATAAAGCCGAAGTAGAAGAGAAAAGTGATACTTTAGAGTGCAGCACAGGGAAGGAGAAAATGAAGGAGATAAAATTATAATGTGCAAAAATTAGCAAAGGATTTAGAGATAAAACAGTGACTGATTTAGATCCGCGATAACCCGTATTCTTTTCAGAAGCTTCCAAGCTTTTTACCATCTCTGAGTGATTAGTTCAGCCACTTATAGATTTTAAACTATAGCTTGGTACTTGGATTTCTAGGGTGTTCCCGGAATTTGGTAGTTTGTCCCGTAAACACGATGACGGTGTTATGGATGATTTCCCACATCATCCTTCAGGACTTCAAAAATGGAATGGTGCAGCGGAAACTTTAAATAAGAATCCTACAGCTATAAATAGTAAACTTATGTGTATATAGTAAGATTTATATCAATATAGTAGCCCAGTAAGGTTGTCTTTACTTACATTAGATATGCTAGTTATAATATATAAGCTGTCTAAGTTTGTGGTACCAGAATTTGCATAAAGTAACGCTGTACCTAATAGTATAAAACAGGATGACAATCCCCCTAGTAAAAAATACATAAGACCACCTGAAGTAGCGGGTTCTGAATCTCTATAGATAGTTGATAATAAATACAGTCCATAACTTTGTAATTCTATGGATAGGAATATGGATACTAAATCACTAGTAGAAATTAGAAAAACACTACCTGTAACAATAAATAAGATAATTAAGGAGTATTCTATTATTTTAAACTGCTCTCCCATTTTATTTAAAAGTAAGGTTCCGTAGTAAACTAGTTTTGTAAATAAAAGTCTAGTCGGGCTGCTATATTCTTTCAATCAAACTTTTCTAGGGTAAAATGAAGTTAACAATAAGATAACGCTAGTTATTAAAAAGATAAACAGGTGGAAAAAATTCGTAGTAGCTGTAGTATGGAATAACCCACCGAAGATTCCAATACCTTTTGCTAAAAATAAAAGAGATAAATTATCATAAGCTATAAAAGCTGAAATAAGTAAGATAGTAATCGTTACTCTAGAGTACAAGATAGATTTGTCTCGTCTTGATGTAATAGCATTAGATAAAAGTAATAATATTAATGAATTTAGTAACATATCAGAATAGAGAGATTCGAACTCCCCTTTTACATCCTCTAGGGAGTAACAATTTTCCTAACATTATTCTGAAAAATTTTGTAAAGGCAAATGAGAAGCCTTTAAAATGAATCGAACATTTATCAGAATATTAACAGTATTCCGCTCTACCATTGAGCTATAAAGGCTATTAAAGAATGTTATAAAGATATCTAGTCCCCCCCGC
>NW_026250748.1:0-37566 GCF_024043175.1 Alternaria infectoria
TAAGTTAATTAAGTTCTTCTTCTAGAAATTACTATAAACTATAATTTAAGCTTTGTATTTAAGAAGATAGCTGTTCTAATTATACTTATAAGTCTACACCTATTTTAATAGAAGTAGCTAATCTTAGACTTATAACCTAGAAATTTCTATTTAGGTTCTCTTCTTACTTAGCTAATTAATCTTTCTCTTAGAGGTATCTTTAAAGAGCGTACGCATTAGATACTAGATTAGTTATTTTTATAATCTAGGTAGCTCTTAGAGATTATTATAGTGTTAGTAAGTAGTCTTTAGCTTATACTTACTAAGCGTAGTAGCTATAATAATAGAGTTTATAGTCTTATAGCTAGCTTAATTATTCTAGTCTTTTTAAAAACTAAAGAGGTAGGTCTTATAAAAGTTAATCTAGGCTTACTTATTAACTAAGCCTATAATTACTATATTTACGCTATCTATACTATTACTCTCTAGTTAATTACTAGGCTAAGTAGACTGTTTACTCTTACCTTTTAAATATTTTAATAGTTAATAGATATTTATAGAAAGAAAGCGCTTAGACTATTTACTTATAATTCTTTTACTATAGCGCGTTCTAGAGAATTTAGCTATTAGCTAATTCTATAGCTATATTAATTATTAAGAGAAAGCTACTAATTTAGATAGCTTATCTCTTAGTCTCTTTAGCGCTTACTCTAGTTAAGCTAGTTTCTTATCTATTTCTATAGAACTAGAGTCTATTATAATAAGCTTAATAGATAGAGTTAGATATAATAGTTTTATAAAGATTAGATAATTAAAGTATATAGAGATAATAAAGTTATTATAGTAGAGAGCTTTAGAAAAAGCTATTAGAGGTAAATATACATAGTAGAGGCGTTAGTCTAATATTAAGCTAATAGAGCTCTAGACCTAGAACTATTATACGTTCTCTCTCTAAAGCGCTTAAAGTTCTATCTAGACGTAAATAAGAAAGAAAGAAAATAGTAGTACTTCTTAATAAGAAAACTATAATAATTATAAGTAGTAAGACTATTACTACTCTACTATAATTATATATAATAATATATATCTCTTACACCTACTAGAGTGCTATAGAGAATACTATTCTAGCTAAAGCTAATAAGTAGTAAGTAGAGTAGCTATAGGCTGCCTTAGAGCTACTAATAGCTATAGAAGCTAAAGTTAGGTAGAGACGTATATTATAATCTACTTAATAGGCTTTAGAAGTAACGTAGCTAAGTAAGTCTATAAATAACTAGCTAGTTCTTTCTAAGTATATAAAGTCTAGTAGCTAGAGTAGAGTAATAGTAAGCTTTTTATTATTATTATAGTTATAGAATATAATATATAGTTCTAGATAGCTAGAATTATAGTTATAGAAGTTCTAAATAGACTTCTTATAACCTCTTAAGTTATAGTAGACCTACTATACCTCTAACTAATTATTACTAACCTATTCTACCTTATATTATAATAGACTATACTTACTAGTGTAAGAGTTAACTATATTCTATTAGATATATAAGTTAAGAATCTAGAAGATAATAAACTTAGTAACGCTATTATTATTAAAGTAGACTTTAGATAGTGTAATATTACTAGCGTAGAGCTAACTAGATAGAGCGTTATTCTTATAGGCTTAAAGTAGCTATAGATAGAAGATAGAGAAAATAGCTTTAAGCTATAGAGGCAAGTCTAATTTATAAGCTATATTATTAATAATATATATAATCTAATAAGAGCCTATATTCTTATAGTCTAATAACTTAACTAGTCTTTTAGTGTAGATATAGCGCGCGTTTAATATAACCTAGTTACTAACACTAAACTAAAGTGTAGAGTACTAGTTTATATCTATAAACTTCTTTATCTTATCTTATATTTATAGAATTTACTATTATAAGAAAGTGTGTGTTATATTAATTTAGAGAGCAAAAGTATTAGTATTACGCTACTATTACGTAATAGTAGAGTAATTATAGTAAGAGTAAATTACGTATATAGGCTCTAGCCTAGATCTTAGCTACTAGCTCTTTATAGTAAGAAATAGAGATAAGCTTATTATAGAGCTTATTACTAAATTAGCTTTAAACTCTACTAGTAGTAGTAACTATACCTAGTTATCTTATAAGTAATTAATATATAACTATAAGTATTACTTAAGATTAGCGTTTACGTTTTTAGTCTAACTATCTATCTCTAGATAGTAAGTAGTAGATAACTTAGAATACGTGCCTATACGCTTATATAGCTAGTTCTAGAAATAGAAGATAAACTAGCGCCTATAATTAGATATAATTAACCTAGAGTAGCTTTTCTCTTTTTAGATATACTTTATAAACTTATTAATAACTATAAAGACTTCTAAGTTCTCTATAGTAATAAACTTCTTTATCTTAGATAGCTAGTTAATAATAACTATAACGTATTAGTAAGTATATCTACACTAGGCTAACTTAGGTAGAGAGGTAATAAAGTTAATAGAGATATTATTCTAGTACTACATTAGTATAGGTAATAGGTATAGTAAGCTATACTTTACTATATAGTTTACCTTAGAGTATTTATAAGTCTAATAACTATTTATAAAATAGATAATAGTGTTAGTTATATCTTACTAGTAATACTACTAACTAATCTATTAATAAGTAGTAGTATATCTACTATAGCCTTTAGAGAGGCTATTATATATCTAGAATATAATCTAGGTTTAGAGCCTCTTACTAAAAAGAATAATAAAACGCCTATTACCTATAAATAGCTTACCTTTATTAGAGACTTTAAGGTCTATAAGCTCTATCTATATATCTTTAGTAATAAAGTAATAGAGAATATAATATTTATTAGCTATAAGAGTAAGCTTAATATCTTATAGTTAAGAGTTACTAATGCAGAGCTCTAAGATAATCTCTTCTAGTAGGTAAGTATCTGCTCTTTTAATATTATTATATAGATTATAACTACTCTTAAGTAAGAACTAGGTAAGTCTAATATATAGAGTAGTAGCTAATAGTAAGAAGCCTTTACTTATCTTTTATAAAAGAGTAAGAATAAAAAGTAGATTATATAAGTTATTACCTATATATAAACCTACTAGTTGTACTATAGCGTAGCTGCCTCTATACTAGTAGTAATTACTAAGAATAGTTTAGCACTAATACTAAACCTAGTTATCTATAACTCTATTAGGTAGATTACTAGTATAATAGGTAAGGCTATTAGGTTTAGTGCCTTGCTTACCTAGCCTATATATAATATTAAAGTTAAACTTCTCTAAGAACTCTACCTATTAAGCTTAGTAGTAGTTTAAGGTTTATTTAGAATAGAAATACTTAAGTCTCTAATAGTTAGTAAGTACCTCTACTATAGTAGAGACTTCTATAAGCTTAGAACGTTATTTCTTAAATACTCTAATAATAGCTAGAAGCTTTTTATTATATATTTTATAGTTACACTCTATTAGTATTATCTTCTTAGATAGGTAGGTAATAGAGCGTATAAAGCTATTAGTTTACACTTAAGATAGAATAGCTACGTAGACGTAGTTAGAAGTATTAGTCTCTAAAATATACTTTAAATTAGAGTTAAAATAGGCTAAGATAATATTACTATAAAAAGCTGCCTTTAACGTAGTAAAAGACCTCTTAGCTTTAGAGTTTATCTTAAACTACTTAGAGTTACTATAGATAAGATTTATTAAGAGTTTAGTAATATTAGAGAATCTATAGATAAAATAATAGTAGAAGTTCGCAAATCTAAGAAAAGCCTACACGTTCTTAAGAAATTAAGAAAGCTTCTACTTCTAGATAGCACTAACCTTCTCTAGGTCTATTATAATACTATTAGTAGTAATAATAAGTTCTAGAAACTTTATCTTAGTCTTTATAAATTTAGACTTAAAAATGTCTATAGATAGCCTAGTATCTACTAGTTGTGTAACTACTTATATAAGGTAATTCTTATACTATTAGAGTATTTTACTAAAGATAATAACATTATCTAGGTATACTATATAGAACTTATTAAGATATTTATAGAGAATATTATTAATATATACTTAGAAGGTTCTAGAGCTATTATATATACTAAAAGGTATAATAGTATATTAATAAAGTCTATAGAGCGTAATAAAGATAAAAAGGTACTTATATTTATTTTTTATCTAGATCTTATTAAACGTAGTAATAATATCTACTTTAGAAAAGTACTTAGATCTTAATAGCTTAGTAAGCATATTATAGATTAAAGAGAAAGCGTTATAGTTCTTTACTATATAGGCGTTAAGTCTATAGTAGTTAATATAGATATAGATACTACCTTCTAGCTTATATATAACTAATAGAGAAGTAGCCTATATAGACGTGCTACGCTTAATATATCTTTTCTTAACTATATTATTAATATATAACTTAACTACTTAGACCTTATCTCTAGATATAGGCTTTAGGTGTTATAAAAATAGTTAAGGTAGCTAACTAGAATTATTAGGCTTAAGTTTAATCTTATAGTTAAGATTATTATAATACTTAGATATTTTATTAGCTTTCTTTAGATTAAAACTATAGTAGAGAAAGTATAGCACTTTAGAAAAGTAATTAAGTATATTCTATTTTAATATATAGAGTCTCTCTATTTTATTATAGAACTTCTTATAGTTTTTAGAAAGTACTTTAGCGCTAGCAGCGTAAAGGCGCTATATATTCTTCTACTTACTATTACTTATTTTAGTAAGCTAGCAAATCTTATTATAGAATATAATACTAATATCTTAATTATAGCAAACTATAGCAGTAGCTATCTAGCTAGAGATATAAGTAATATTAATAAAAGAAGAGACTTTTAGATAGTAGGCTACTTTATAATAAAGGTTTAGAACCTATAGAAGAGGTTATTTATAGTAGTAACTACTTTATATATAGTAAGAGTAGTAATTATAAATATACTAAGAAAGATAATAATCTAACTAGAAGGTTAGAGTTATGTCTTTCTAGTTAATAGTAGGTTTATAGATTTAGAACTATAGAGTACCTAGAATTATCTAGATACCTAAGAGTTTTATAATATATATAAGAATATTCTTAGTATATAAACTAAATGTTACTACTACCTAGACTATATAAGTAACGCTAGTAATAGTAAAGCTATTAGCTAACTTAAAAGTAGTAGTTTACTATAAAAGAATAAAGTTATATTTATATACGTAAGTATAAGAAGAGTTAAGAAAGAGAGAGGCGTAGCTAGTGTTACCTATAATTTTAACGTATTATAAAGTAGTATAATTAGATAAGATTAATTCTTTAAAGACTAATTACTAACCTATAAGAGGCTAATACTTATTACTACGTATAGTAGTAGTAGTAATAGTTAAGATAGTAATTCTAGACTTTACTAGACTCTATTACTCTAGAGCTTTAATATAATTAGTAATTACTTAAAGAGTAGAGTCTAGTTTAGAGTTATTATTAATATTACTATCTTCTATAGAGAAATAGGCAGGTATAGAAGAATTATTAATAAGAATACTAAAATATAAATTCTTATCTTTATTACTATTCTTAACTAATAGAGTAGAAGTTAAAATTAAAGAGCTAGCTAGTACTAGAGTTTTCTTATACTATAGAGGTCTCTAGAGGTAACTATTACTAGAGACTAGGCGTTTTCTAAAGAGTTAATAGTATTAACACTAATAGTAGCACTAGAAGTTCTCTTAGAATAAACTAAGTTACTAACTAGAATACTATTATTAGTAATAGCCTTCTCTAGAGCGTTCTAGACCTTTTACTCTAAGCTAAAAGAAGTAGAAGCTTAATCTAAGTAATAGCTATTCTTAGCCTTATAACTATAGTTCTTCTTAAAGTAGTTATAGTAGTAATTTAAGTAACGCAGAACCTTAATCTAGATCTTAGAGTAACTCTAAGAACCTAAGCTAGAGGTACTACTACTACTACTACTATTACTACTATTACCTCTACTACTATATTCTCTACTAGTATTCTTATTATTTTGTCTACCTTAGCTACTACCTTAGTTACTACTACTATAAGTAGTAGTAGAAGAGCGCTAAGAGTTAGACTATTTAAGAAGATAGAGAGTATAGTAAAAGTCTAAGTAGATAAAGTTAGACTTAATAATCTTAAGAGTAGTTATATTCTTCTACTAGATAGAAAGATAATTACGTATAAACTAAAGCTTAAGGTAATTAGGCTATTATAGAGTAGAGACGCTAACATTAAAATAAGTAATAAATTTACTTATTAACTTACTTTACTTTATATAAAATTTAAAGCTCTTATACTACTACTACGTAGTAATAATAGTATTAAGAGAATAATATATAGTGTTAAGAATAGCCTAGACTTTATTACTATAAATAAAGCTACTATTATTATTAAAGAAACTATCTTAGATATTACTAAAGGCTTTATTCTTAGTCTTCTAACGTAAGTAGCTTAGCTTCTTAGTCTTAGTAGCAAAGTTATACTAATACTTATTAAACTAGTTTATAATATCTATCTTCTACTTAGTATAGTTAAACTTACTAGTGTTAATACCTAAAAAGATATTAGGCTTAGGCTTCTTAAAGTAGTAATAATAAGAGCCTTAGTCTTAATTAGTATTATAGAGCTATTTGCAGTAGCTATAGCCTAAAGAACTATTAGTAAAGCTATTTATAGAACTACTATAGAAAGAATTATTATTATTACTAGCGTTATTATCTAAATTAGAGTAGTCTAGTAGAGGTAGTCTTATATAGGCTTAAGAAGTCTTCTTAGCCTTCTACGCAGCCTAAGCCTTATAGAGTTATAGTTTAAGGTTCTAGACCTAAGTATTAGAGAAAGTAAGAGCCTAGTTAATAGAGGCAACTTTATTAAATTTCTTATAGTACTTAGCCTTATATACTTTTTTATTAAGAGTTATCTACTTAAGCTTATATATAACCTACTAGAAGTTCTAGTTATTATAGTAGAGAGTACTATGTATATTCTATAACTATTCTTAGAGTTATATAACTTTAAGGTTAGTAGCTTCTTATTATTAGTAATAGGTATTAACGCTAGTAAAAGCGTTCTATAGATTACTCTAGTACGCTATAGCGTTATTCTAAGACTTATATAATTACTTTTATAGAGACTTTACTAGCTTAGCGTACTCTAGGTAATACTTACTAAGAAAGTTAGCGTAATAGCGCTTATTATTAATATCTTAAGTTATAAAGTATAGCTACTCTATAATATTACTAATAAACGTAATATATTTATTAGCGTTACTAACGTCTTCTAGATTAGTAAGCTTTACTAAACTCTTCTTAAGAGTAGCGTAACTATTAATATTAGTTTTCTAGATTTTAAAAGCTATAAGATTATTATTATAGAGAAGAATAAAGAACTTAGAAAGCTATTACTTATAGTATAGTTACTAGAGTAGCTTAGGCTCTAAGGTAGGTAATATATTATAGAACTTAGAGTGTTATAGGCTAGTCTAGGCGCTTTTAAAGTTAGAGTCTTTATTAATATAGGCCTAGTAGAAAGGTTAGTAAGTAGTAGATATAAATAGATAGTAGATATTATAGAGGTTATTATAAGAGTTATCTCTAAAGGTAATAGTCTTCTTCTTATAATAGGTAATTATAGTAGTAGACTTACTAAACTCTAAATTAGAGAGGTTAAAAAAATACTCTTAGATAAGCTATAAGCTATTAGCGTCTACGTTAATATTACTATATAATATATAATAGCTAGGTATATATTAGATAGACTCTTAAAGTAGATTATTAGTGTTTAGTAATCTAAGAAGAGCGCTAGAACACTGCGCAGACGCAGAGAGAGAAGTAATAGATACTTATAATAGTTATAATATAGAAGTAGTAGTATATAAGTATCTAATAGTATAGAAGAACTATCTAGAGTTCTAGGTCTAGGTGTTTCTATCTATAATACTACTACTACTACTACTACTATAAATAGAGACGCGCGCGTAGTTAAGAGTAGTAGTAGTATTCTACTAGTAATAAAGTATTAGAGTGTATAGATTAGTTAATAGAGCTAAAACTTACTCTAGAGTGTTATAGCGCTACGCACTATCGCGATTAGTATTCTATATAATAGAGAAGTTACTAAAGGTAGAGAAACTAGAAAGTAGAGTATTAGAACGCTAGAGAAAGTCTATAATAGTTACTAGAGCTACTCTCTTAAGTTGCGCTAGTAGGTAGTGTTTAGTATTAACTATAATAATATATAATAGTCTTATAAAGATTAGATAATTAAGATATATAGAGGTAATAAAGTTATTATAGTAGAGAGCTTTAGAAGAAGCTATTAGAGGTAAATATATATAGTAGAGGTGTTAGCCTAACGTTAGGCTAACAGAGCTCTAGACCTAGAACTATTATATTAGATCTTCTAATCTATATATAGAAAGCTCTCTACCTCTAGACTCTAATAGATTAGCTTTCTTAGGCGTATACACTACTCTTTAACTATTAGAAACTCTATAATTACTTTAATTACCTATCTCTAAAATCTTATACTTAGGCGTAGGTTCTAGAGTAGTAAGCCTAGTAAAAAGCTACTAATTATTAGAAATTTCTAATAGAACACTAGCTTTATACTCTATCTCTATTAAATTAATAGAGCTTTAATTATATTTAATAAGTAAGTAAACTTTATTACTTTAATTATAGCCTATATTACCTCTAAGATCTTACTTAGTAGTTAATAGCTCTACTATACTTACTATTTAATTAATAGAAAGAATATTAAACTTCTCTATAGAATTAATAAGCTTACTATTATTATATATTTTAACCTACTTAAGTGCTTAATCTCTAGTTAGCTTTGCTTTATATTTACCTTAATAGAACTTCTACTTATTAAAGGTAATATTATAAGTTATAATTACTTAATTAATTACTAGTATCTATATATAATATATATAAGAAGCTTAATAGCTAATAAGATATTCTATATAGCTATAAGGCTTAACTTTAAAGTCTTAATAGTACTTTCTAGCTACGTAATTACTATTAAGTAGATACGCTTAATAGCTATAAGTATAGATTCTACTCTAATCTAGGTAAAGATTAGTAGCCTAGTACCTAATCTTAGATAGCTAATAATATTAGAAATACTTTCTAAACTATTTATATAATATCTAATCTAGAGATTAATAGCTATAAAGCTTTAATAGACTTATTCTATAGAGTTAAGCTACTATATTTATAATTACTAGCTAGAGTCTAGTTAGAAGATTAGCGCTTATACGTATTTTAATTAACTTAGTAATAAGCTTTTAGCTAGCTCTCTCTACTAAGCTATTAGACTTATAGATATATAGTAGAGAAGTAATAATTATAATTTTTTTCTCTTTAGCTTATTTCTTATATCTTAAGTACTCTCTCTAAAGTAGTGTTATAGTATTATTATTCTAATAGATTTCTATAATCTTCTACTAATAGTAGCGCTTAACTATAGCTATAAAGCTTATAATAACTTCTATTATAGAGTTTAGTGTTTTATTCTTTAGGTTATAATTATATAGCTTACTTAAATAATTCTTCTTAATAATTAGAGCTTATTTATTAAGCGTATAGCTTATAGAGAAGTTAAATAGATTCTATAATACTCTAAAGAAAAGACGTAGTAATAGCTTATAAGAATAATAAGAAATTCTTTAAAATATATAGGTAGCAGCGTAATTATTATATTTACTATACTATATACCTATAATCTTTATATTCTAGATAGCTTTAATAAGAGCCTTAAGAGCTTACTTATTTAGGTAGCTAGATCTTTAGTGCTAAAAATTAGTATTACTAGTACGTATATATAGAACTTATAAGTAGGTAATAGTATTTATAATAATAGAATTAGAAGAATAGATAAAAGAGTTATATTTAATAAATAAGAAGTTAAATCTATACTTAAGAGTTATAAGAATAATAAACGCCTCTAGCGTACCTATTCTAATTATATAATTATAGCTTATATACTATATACTACTATTTCTAAATAGCTTTTCTAAGATAATATTAGTGTAGAAACTAGAAATAATCTTAACGCTAGTAAGTATAAAATTAGCCTTTTTAGGTTCTTTAGAGGTACTAAGAATAAGATAAAGTATATAATTACTAATACTAATTACTAGAAGAATCTAGCTACCTACTTTAACTATTTCTCTATTAGTCTTAATAAAGAAATTAAACTTAATTAAAGCTTTATTATTAACTAAGTAGACTATAGCTTTACTATTAAGAATTATACTAGCTAAGAGCGCGTAAGGCTTAAAGCCTATACTAAAGATAGAAGACCTAAACTTAGTAATTAGCTTCTTTAGGTAAATAATTATTAAAACTATATTATCTAGGTACTTAGAAGCTAGAGCGCTTATCTTCTAGCTAGATTACTTAACCTTTTTACGTAGGCTACTCTACTTCTCTTTATAGTAGTATTTCTAAATCTTTTACTTATCTTAAGCTAATAGTTCTATTAGTAAAATACTTAGTAGCCTAGATCTAGTAATTATAGTCTATAATTAAAAGTATAAGATAGGCTTCTACTTATACTTTACGTTAGGTTTATAGAGATAAGGCTTAGGTAGTAAGCTTAACTACTTCTTTTCTAACTTAGTAGAAGTAGAGAGTTAACCTATAACTACGTTAAAGATTATATTAGCTTTTCTCTTTCTAGTAGTAATTAATATTTTCTAGAAAATAATACTAAATACCTTACTAAGATTACTAAGGCTTAATATATTCTTTCTAAGAGCTATAGCAAATAATTAATTATATTACTACTAGTAGGCCTACTTAGAATTAAACTTCTTAATTATAGTAAGAAAGTTAGTAATTATAAAAGATTTTTTAATCTCTAAAAGCTTAAAGATCTTTACTTTCTAGTAGATTATTAACTAGTTATTAAATTACTTTTTAGTAGTTTCTCTCTAGGTTTTTTTAAGATAAGTATAATACTTTATATAAACTATATATTACGTAGTCTAATTAGTAGAAGTAAGCGTAGTCTTAAAAGTCTTTATAAGAGACTAGACTATTTTTCTATTATTACTTATAGTTGTAAGTAATAGGTACTTAGGCGTAATAGTGTATATAATCTAGTTCTTAACATTATTAATCTTCTTACTCTTTCTTAACTACTACTTAAACTTATAGTTCTAGCAGGCTATAAGCGTAGCACTATTCTTAGTTTTATAGTTATAATCTTATAAGAGAGTATTATACTTATAGATAGCTTTATTATACTTATTCTTTTAATTCTTAGTTAGATTTATAGAGAGAGAAGCTAGAGCTGTAGGCTCTAGAACTAAAAGGTTAGAGAACTTAGGCTTCTAAGTATCTATATATTTAATATCTAGAAGATTAGAATTAATCTCTTTCTAGATACTTTTCTTATTATAGTGTTACTTAAGAAGCGTAAACTAGATATTCTAGTTAGATTACTTTTTAAGAAGTATACCTATAGCTATAATAGCTATATTATAATTACTTATATCTATAAAGTTAGAGCGTAGAATTAATATAGAGATATAGAGAATAATAAAGAGGTAGGTAGTAAGTAAGTAATTACGTAGAAGAAGTTCTAATTATAGAATATTTAGAGAGAGTAGAGTAGAAATAAGATTAATTAATCTATCTTCTAGTAAGCTTTAATATATAGTAGAAATTAGTTCTATAATTAAGTAGCTAGGCTTATAACTATTATAGCTAGAGATAATTAATAATTAGAAATAATTAAGTATATTATAATTATTCTACTTCTAAAGAAAGTTAGAATAAAATTTCTAGCTATATACCTAAGAGCTAAGCAATTACGTATCTATAATTAGATAATTATAACTACTCTCTAACTTTAATAATAATCTATACTTCTAACTCTACACTATTTAGCGTTATAAGGCCTAAGACTAGAATAGATATAATACTTATAATACTTATAGTTATTACTATACTTATAATACTTACTATTCTTACTAGAATCTATTACCTAAGCGTTGCGTTAACTATTATATAGCTTTACCTAATCTATATTTTAGCTATTATACTACTTCTATAGTACTAGCTAACTAACTAACTAACTACTACACTTATAGTAACTATTACTAATACTTTCTCTTTTTATTATAATTATAATTACACTTCTATTATAAAATATCTAACCTACTTAATATAGAGCTATATAACTATATTATACCTCTATATAATAGTTAATAGTAAGTATAGTAGGCACTAGCACTAGCTCTATTAACTCTTAGTAGCGCTACTATCTTATTTAAGTTACCTAATATTAAAGTCTAAAAGAGAGATAATAATAACAAGAACTATAACAAGTAGTATTATATTACTATCTAGAAGTGTAAATCTATACTAGAACACTAATAGGTTATCTACCTATAAACACGCGTTAATAGTTCTATATAAGTATATATTAAAGATATAAAGTTTAAGAACTATATAAATATCTTTAAAGATTTAGACTAGTACTATAGTATATCTACTTATAAGAAAGTTATTACTACTTAGAATAAGCTTATAGATAAAATGTTAAAGTAAAGTAACTCTAAGAAGTTTACTAACTAGTAAAGTTACTTTATAGCTATTACTTAACTAGTTAAATATTTAGATTAGACTATACTTTTTTATATATAATAGTTTCTTTATCTATTACTTACTTTCTTTATATTCTATAGTTTTAATAATACGTAATATAACGCTCTTATTAAGTTTCTTAATACTATTTACTAAGCTAACGTAACTTAGAAGTAAATTAACTAAAGTAAGTAGATAGCTAATAAGTTATATTCTACTACTAAAGCTTTATATATATGTTTACTAAATAATTATAGCTATATATATAAGATATAAACTAGATATAGTACGTAGCGTAAGGCTATAAAGAAGTATAAGAACTAGTAGCGTAAAGCTATAGTAAAGGCTAAAGTCTACTTCTACTATAGTAACTCTAGTTACTAAGCCTATAATAAAATAGGCTGTAAGGTTCTTAACTAGAACTAGATTAAGCCTAAGCTTAGTAGTATAAAGCTTACTTTTATATTAGCTAAGTATATTAGTAATAAAGATATAAAGAACGTTACTAATAATAAGTTTACTAAGAATAAAGATAAAGTAGTAGAGAGCTTAGATAAAATAAGTAAACTAAAAGTAGATTTTTAGAGGCTTTTAATAATAGTTATATTTAGAAGCTTAACTAGCGCAAAGATACCTAGTAAATTTAGAAGATAAGAAATTATTATAATTATCTTTAGATTACTACTACTAGAGTTCTATTTTAGAAGACTTCTTCTTCTACTATTTATAACTACTATATCTCTACTATTACTACTAAGAGTAATATTTAATTAACTAACTAGTTACGCTTTAACTTCTATATATTCTCTAACTTCTAAGAATAGAAGAAGACTACTACACTAGTTAACACTAGCGCTAGTACCTACTTTATAAACTAGAAGTAGATAGCTACTATAAAACTAAAGACTAGCTATACTAGTACTCTAATTTAGCTTTCTCTTACTAATAGTAAAGTAGTTAATACGCTAGACTAGGCTATAGAACTACTAATTAAGTATAGTAGCTACTCTATCTAGGTAATATATTACGTTATAAATATTAGTAACTATAATATTATCTTAGAAATAACTTAGCTTAAGAACTATAACTTTACTATTATATTCTCTTTTTAAAGCTTAGCGTTTACTTTACTACACTATACTAGTTACTATCTTAAATATAAATAACTAAAGACTATATATAGTAATAGTAAAATACTTCTATATTCTAAGTTATATAATACTACTCTTAGTAAGATCTATATAATTATAGCTAAAGCTACTTTTCTTATAGCTACGCGTAACTCTAATAAAGCTATATAGATATAACTATAGAACTAGAAGAAACTTACTAACTCTTCTAATAGTAATAATAACTATAACTTTAATACCTTTAAGCGTAATATTACTTACCTTACTACTATTACTTAAAAGAATTATAAATACTATATAAATAAGATAGATAGTTTTTATATAACTAAAGTAGAGATCTATAAGCTAGTTTCTTTATAGATATATAATAAGATACTAGACTTATTTAATCTAGTGTAAGTAGAGAAGCTTAGCCTACGTTAACCTAGCGTTAACTATAAAATTAACACTAATAGGCGTATTTATAAGTCTAAGATCTATAGACTTACTTATACTAAAACTAGAGCTATTAAAGCCTATATTAATAATATATTAGAATATAGCTTTATATAACTATCTATATCTTCTTATACTTTACTAGTATTAGTTATAAAGAAGTCTAGTAGTAGCCTATAGATCTATATAGACTACTATTAGCTTAATACTATTATAAAGAAGAATTATAATATACTACTATCTATTAAGAAGATATTAGTATATATAGCTAAGGTTAAGTAGATAATAATTATTAACGTTGTTACTACTTTTAACACTATCTATATTAAAGAAAGAAATAAGAAAAAAACTACCTTTCTTACATAATATAGCCTTTATAAATATATTATTATACTCTTTAGCCTTTATAATACTTTTAGAACCTTTTAAATATTTATTAATAAAATATTATAGAAGTACTTAGACAATATTTATACTACGTATATTAATAATATTCTTATCTATACTTATAGTAATAATAAAGTAGACTATAAAGCTAATATTATTAAAGTACTTACTAAGATCTAAGACGCTAGACTTTACCTTAACTCTTCTAAGTGTAAGTTTAAGATAAAAAAGGTTAAGTACCTTAGCTTTATTCTTACTACTAAGAGAATTAAAATAGATCTAAAGAAAGTCTTTATAGTACTTAACTAGTAAGTCTCTTACTTAGTTAAAAATGTATAAGCCTTTCTTAGATTTACTAACTTCTACTAATAGTTTATTAAAAGTTTCTTCTATATTACTAAAGTATTAACTAAGCTTACGCGTAAGAATAGCAATAGTAAGAACTAGTAATATTAGTTTCTATTATTACTAGACTCTAAAGCTATAGCTACTTTTATACGTCTTAAGAATACCTTTTATAATACTAGAGTTCTTACTTACTTTAACTTTAATCTAGAAATATAGCTAGAGACTAACGCGTCTAACTTTATTACTACTATAGTTTTATTATAAAAGAATACTAATAGAATTCTTTACTCTATTATATTTCTCTCTTATAAGATAAACCTAGCTAAGTATAATTATAAAATCTATAATAAGAAACTTCTTACTATTATAAATATCTTTAAAGAATAGAGATTTAAACTATTAGGCACTAATAACTCTATTAAAGTATTATCTAATTATTAAGCTCTTTAAACCTTTATAACTATAAAGCGTTTTAATAGATAATAAGCCTACTAGTCTAAGTTCTTATCTAAGTTTAATTTTATTATTAAGTACTATTCTAGTAAGTAAAGTATAAAGCTAGACGCGCTTACTTAATAGCTAGATAACTTACCTAACACTATAGATAACTCTTATAGGTAATATTAGGTCTAGGTTATTATTAAGCTAGACTAGGTTAACTCTAAAGTATATATTAATACTATTTATATTACTAAAGATAAAGGTTCTTACTATATAGTATATCTTATAAATATAGGTTAACGCTATATAATTACTAAGCCTATCTCTATAGTTACGCAAATACTATATTAGCTTAGTAAGAAGAATAGTGTTACTAAATATTATACTTTTCTTACTATACTATCTAGTATTAAATCTAAGAGAGAAGAAATTAGAGCTTTAGAGCGCTGCGCTAACTATAATAATATTATTTCTCTACTATAGTCTAGTAATATTATAGACTTACCTAACGTAATAGTACCTATACTTACTTCTTTATTACACTTTTCTTTTTTATATACTATAATATTATCTATTACACTATTACTTATTATACTATTATCTATTATACTATTTTCTATAATATTACTAACTATTATAAAGCTACTTACTACGCCTTCTATTATTATAAAGCTACTAGCTACACCTCTAGTTAAACTACTTAACTAGAATATACTATTAGAATATATTAAGAAGAGTTATAATAATAATATAGTATTATAAGTAATTATTAAGGCTAAAAAGAATAGTCTACACTAGCTTTTATTTAAGCTTATTTATAGAGAAGAATATCTTTAATTAGAGCTAGGTAACTATTAACTTACTAATAGTCTACTCTTTATATATAATAAGATCTATATCTCTACTAGTATTATTTATATCTAGGTTATTAAATAAGCCTATAAGAGTGTCTATAGAGATTATAGTAGTAAGTATAAACTATACTTAAAGCTTACGCGCTAGTACTACTAGCTAAGAATAATAATAGACGTTGCGTAGTACATTTATATATATCTAACTTATAAGTATAGTAAGGTATATTATAAAGGTAAGTATAGTCTACTATATCTACTTCTAATACTAGATAAGTACTAGTCTAGTATTTCTATAGACTTTATTACGCATCTTCTACTATATAAATATAATAGATAAACCTTTACTAATATCTTAGTTATTATTAACTACTTTACTAAGAAGAAGAAGTTTATTACTATAGTAAGTATAACTACTAATACTCTTATTATTACCTTTATTAAATATATCTAAAAAGAGAAAAGCTTTTTTAAAAAGATTATCTTAGACTATAGAGCTTAGTTTATATTATACTTTTAGAAGTACTTCTACTAGCGCCTTAAAGTTAAGCTAAAGTTCTCTACTATTTATTATTTTTAGACTAATAGCTAAACTAAGAATTCTAACTTCTACCTTAAGTAGTATCTTTAGTCTTACGTTAACTATAACTAAGATAACTAGGCTTTATTTCTACTAATAGTAGAGTTTAAAGCTAATTCTAGTATTAGCTCTACTATAGATAAGTTACTATTCTTTACTATAAAAAGATATAAACCTTATAGTAGTATTAAACTCTATCTACTAACGCTTATAAACTTAACTATACTTATATAATATAAATACTTAGACGCTAATACCTTTACTAATTATATAAGAGCTCTCTAAGAAAAGCTTTATATATTAATATAATAGGCGTAGACTAAATAGGCTAAGTATACTAATAAAGGCTAACTATCTACTCTTTTCTTCTAAGTTAGTAATAAAGTTATACTTAACACCTATAATCTATAAATACACTAACTATCTACTTTCTTAGACTTAAAAAATTATAGCTTATTTACTATTATATAAGTAATTAATAATACTACCTATAAGCTTAATCTTCTACTCTAAATAAAGCGTATTTATAACGTCTTCTACTCTTAGTTACTTTACTTTATTAATAATAATCTACTTCTAGAGTAAGCTTAGAACTTAGAGGTACTAGCTAAATTTAACTCTAAAGTAGAAAATAATACTAAATATACTATTAAAGCTATTAATAACTATTATATTAACTCTAAGCTTAAGAATTCTGCTACTTACGTTTATAAGAGTAAAAAGAACCTAAGTCTTCTCTAATACCTAGTCTAATAGTTAAACTATTCTCTTAGTTTTAATAATCTATTATAGAAACTATATATAAACTTAGTAGACTTTACTAACACTATTATATATTACTATTACAACTATCTATATAAGTCTACTATATACTAGAAGTTTAAGTTACTTATTAGTAAATAGAATATACTAGTTATATAACTCTACACTCTTAACTACGCTTAGATAATAGTTACCTAATACTTAGTAGTTATAATAATATTATTAGAGTTATTTTACTAGCTATACTCTTAGTTAAACTTAGTAACTCTATTATAGTAAATTAAGGCTTAGATAATTACTAGAAGTTCTATAGTAATAATAGCTAATAAGAATAATAGTAAAACTAGAATATAAAGGTTATACTTACTATTATTAAAACTATTAGCTAAGTTATATCTTTCTAAGAGACTTACTAACGCTATACTTATAGTAAGAACTAATATATTAAGTTACTACTATTAGAATAGAACGCTAACGTTACTACGTTACTAGTAATTTATACTTACTATAGTAAATCTCTATTATATTATATATTTGTTTACGTATACCTAACGCTTTATTACTCTATTTTATTAATTCTAGCTAATATAAGCGTACGCGTAATAAGATAGATATATATAATATATATAACTAAGGCTATAGTTAGTATAATATAGAAATAGAAATAGAAATAGAGATAAAAGTAATAATATTTAGCCTATAGAAGCTTTTATAAAGTAGGTAGAATTTATATAATATTTTTCTTTATATTTTCTTTATTCTCTTAAAGAGTAGTTTAAGTATTAGAACTTACTTTCTTTTTAGAGAAAGTAGTGTTATAGATTAAACCTATAATTTCTACCTAATTAGGCCTAGTGTTACACTAAGCAAGAAACACTAAAGTTCTATCTAAGTAGATCTCTTAACCTATACGTAATCTCTTACTTAGTACTTAACTTAATATAATTATCTTAACTATTAACGTTTCTTATACTTTCTACTAAGAGCTTTCTCTTAGAAAGCTTCTATATTAACTTTTAAGAATATTTTAATATTTCTATAGCTTTATAGCTTACTTATTACTACTTCTAAGTCTACTTCTAAGTACACTAAGAAAGCTTCTATTACTATTACTTTCTATAAGTATATTATTACTATCTATATCTATAGTAAATATTAGAGAGAGAGTTTTTTTAATTTCTATAGTTATATATAGTAAGTATAAAGTATTTAGAAAATATACCTATAATAAAATTACTATATAGAGTTACTAACTATATTTTATTACTTTACTCTATATTAACACTTTACTATAATAGACTTAATACCTACACTATTAAGAACTAGAATACACTACTACTAATCTATAATATACTTACTAAACTCTCTAAGATATACTACTTTTCTAAAGTAGATATTATTACTACCTTTAATAAAATACATATATAGAAGAAATATAAGTACTTATTTATTTTTATTACTTTATATAGACTATATTAGTATATAGTAATACTCTTTAGTATATATAATAGTCTAGGTATCTTCTAGGTATATATTAATAACGTCTTATATAAGTATTTAGATAAATTCTATATAGTATATCTAGATAATATTATTATATTTACTAAGACTAGAAAATAGTATAATAACTATCTTTTATAGATAGTTATATATTTTTCTAATACTAGTCTCTCTATAAATATACTTAAATCTAAGTTTATTAAGTAGAAGGTTAAATTTCTTAGCTTTATTATTATATCTAATAGAATTAAAATAGATTCTAAAAAGGTTAGTGTAATTTAAAACTAGTAGCTTCTTAAGACTTTTAAGAATATATAAGTTTTTCTAGAATTTATAAACTTCTATTATTACTTTATTTATAAGTTCTCTAATATTACTAAGCTACTTACTTATTTTATTTAAGAAGATCTCTTCTAGTTCTAAATAATATCTAATACTACTTACTTCTTTAATAAGTTAAAGAAAGTATTCTATAGTAAGGTAGTTCTAGCCTATTTTAACCTAAACCTTAAAAGTATTTTTAAAATAGATATATTAGACTATATCTATACTACTATTCTATTATAGATTTAGCTAGATAAGTTTATCTACTCTATAGTATATCTATCTAAGAAGATAATACCTATAGAGTGTAACTATAAAATCTATAATAAGAAACTTCTTACTATTATCTAAGCTTTTAAAAAATAGTGCCTAGAGCTTACTAGTACTACTAATACTATTAAAGTTCTTACTAACTACTATAGACTTAAGTACTTCTAGTCTAAGTATTATCTTAACTAATAATAAGCCTAGTAGATAGAATTCTTAGAAGAGTTTAACTTTAAAGTTAAGTATTAGCCTAGAAAGTAAAGCACTAAGTCTAATAGCTTTACCTACTAAATAAAAGACTTCTCTAAGTATATTACTAATAATTAAGTATAATATTAATATTAGATTATTCTAGATAACTACTACTAGAATAGAGAAAGCTATAACTCTATAAAGCTAGTAGGTCTCTACTTAGAAGATACTAAGTATAACTTACTATTACTTCTTACTCTTAGGTATAAGTTTAAAGAAAGTAGCTTACTTTCTAGCTACTTTATAGTAGAACTCTTCTATTTATCTCTAAAAAGGTAATATAACTTTTATAATAATATTAAAAGTACTAATAATCTTTCTACTTAAAAAGTTCTTAACTATCTTTACTCTATTAACGTATAATTAACTACTATTTATAATACGCTTAATAATAGTAACTAATAGATACTTTATTACTTTATTATTAAAAGCGTAAGACTTAAGTTAGAAAAGCTAAAGATAAGTAATAATAGTAAGCTATTTCTTTAGAATAACTATCTTTTTATTTTATTTAGTAAGAAGCTAAGAACTTATATTATTAAAAATATCTATAACTTTCTACCTAGTAGCTATAGAAGCTATACTACTACCTACTAGTAGCTAAGTTAGTAGTATTACTAGTAGAGTATAATAGATATAATTACCTAGTTTACTAATAACTATATAACCTATTACTACTCTAAAGTTAACTATTACACTAAATATAGTTTACTATACCTATTACCTATACTAGAAAGGTACTAGAAGAATATCTCTATTAACTTTATTACTCTACTTCTACTATCTATATAGTATAGACGCTTATACTACTATATTATAGTTATTATTAATAAGCTATTTAAAAAGAAAAAGTTTATAGCTATAGATAATATAGAAGTATCTACTATTATTAATAAGTTTATAGAATATATATAGTAAAAGAAGAGTTACTCTAGAACTTTTATCTCTAACTAAGGCTATTAGTTTATCTTCTACTTCTAGCGCTAACTATATAAGTAAGTAGATATCTAGTCTAAGCTTAGTACTATATACTACTTTAAAACTAATAGTTAGACTAAAAACACTAATATAGATCTAAAATAGTATCTTTACTTCTATATTAATTACTTATAAGATAACTAAGTATAGCTTCTACTCTTAGTAGAGTTTAAGGTAAACTTAGCTATTAGCTTAGTAACTAAAGTTTTTCTATTCTAGGCTATAAAGAGCTACTAGCTCTACTTTAGTTTAGAGCCTCTCTACGCTATTACTAATATACCTATACTTATATAACTACGTACTACTAATACCTTAACTACTTATATTAATATAATATAGTAATACCTTTATAATAAAATTACTTAGACTTAGAATAAGATAAAGAAGTTTATAAATATCTACTACTACTCTATACTTTAATTTAATATAGGTAACTAGATACTTTTTAATATATACTATATTTAGACTAAATAACTAGTAAAATCTCTTAATTATAAGAATATAGACTTATATTAGATTACTTATATTATTAATTATATAGCTTATAAATTAGACCTTCTAGATAGTCTTAAAGTACTATTTCTAGTTTTTTATCTATAGCTACTATAGCTATATAAGAATAATACTCTATCTAGCTAGTCTTAAGTAGTAAACTAAGCTCTACTAGAGGTTTATCTTACTAATAATAGTAAGACTAAGTTTACTATTACCTAGATTCTTAACTTCTATATCTAATATACTATAAATAACCTCTACACTAGATATAATAGATATCTATAGTATAAAGTTAAGTAGGTAGAAAATAATTAATTACTTTATTAGTAACTATACTTTAATCTCTAAGAAAGTAAGAAATTTAAATAGAACTTTTATAACTATAATCTAGATAAGCTAAACTCTTATAATATATTTTATATATATAATAACTATAGTAAGCTTATAGTTACTCTACTTACTTTATTAGACTTTATATACTTAGAAAGAACTAGCTAGTTATTTATAAATTTACTTAACTATATAACTTTTACTTATTAAGATAATTATAATATATATCTCTACCTAACTTTAACCTCTATAGATAGTAGTAGCTTTAAGGTAATATATTACTCTACTTAATACTATAGTTCTCTATCTATTATAGCGTTCTCTATATAGGCACTCTAGCTTACTTTTTTATCTACTTCTAGACTTTTATATACTTTTAGACTCTAGCCTTACTATAGACTCTATTTTTTTTCTAGACTCTATTCTAGACTTTTATATAAACTTTACTCTTTACTAGATAACTTACTTTCTTTATCTACTTTTATAACTTTATAGTTTTTACTTCTTTTATCTTTTCTATTATATATATACTTTATATTAGCGCTACTATACTTTTTACTTTATAGTTAAAGTATATAGCCTAAGTTCTCTTTAGAAAGTATAGCTAAGCTTATAAAATTCTACTTTAATACTCTTAATACTTAGTTAGAACTTTAAGTGTTTTTAGAAAAAAATATATAATAGTTTAGTTTTTTAGACTTTAGATCTATCTTAGGCTAATAGTCTATACTATATATATTTAATCTCTAAGTACTTTTTCTAAGTCTTACTATAATAATATTATAATTTAATATAATATTATTATCTAATCTCTATATAACTCTTATATAACTAAGCTAGTAGTAGACTTATACTTAATAGCTTATAATAATAAAGCTACTTAACTACTTATATAATCTAGCTAGATAACTAAGTTATTTATAAAAAATTTAATTCTATATACTATATAATTATAATACACTAGTAAATAGCTCTAATTTCTATAGAACTACTAACACTAGCCTAGTAAAGTTCTAGGCTAAAGGCCTATTTATATCTAACTAGTATAGATAGAAATTACTCTATTTTAGTATAGATTCTAACTTAGAGGTATTTAGCTATAATCTAGTAGATAGTAGCTTTATAGTAATATCTAGTTAGATAGCTATAAAAACTAATTATCTAAAACTATAGTTTCTTTTATACTAAGTAGTATTACTATTAAAGTAAAGTTATTAGTAGAGTAAAACTAACCTATCTTATAATAGTCTAAACCTAGCTTATATTCTCTATTAGTAGGTAAATAATCTAACACTTACTAAATTCTACTTTAGTATAATAGAAAGAGCTAATATTAAAAAATTAAAAAGCAACATTACTATAAACGCTTAGCTACTATAAGCTAGTTATTTCTATAGTAACTTTTTTAGTACCTCTATACTTATATTTTAAGTAATTAAAGAATTAATAAACTATACTTTTATAGTTTATATTTACACTAAAAATTAAAATTAAAGAAACTTTTACCTTTTTACTCTACTAGAGATTTCTATTCTCTATAAGTCTCTTTTAGAATACCTGCGTTATAGTTTAATAGATATACTACTCTAGCTAAACTCTCTACCTAATAATATCTTTAACCTAGATTAGCCTATAAAGAACTTTTAAACTAGAAGTTAGGTAGTAAAACCTAGCTTTGCTTTATTAAATAAGTAAAAAAATAATAAAAGTAGTAGTATTTTACTAGCGCTAAAGCTTCTACCTATTCTATACTTTCTATATCTTTTTATAATATTAAATTAGAGTTAAGCTTAATAGAGTCTTCTTTCTCTACTAATTTAGCTAAGTCTATTCTCTTAGCTATAGTTTCGCTAGATAGTAGATAGAGATAGTAGAAATCTTATTAATCTATTTATGCGTGTTACTAATTAGATAATAAGATATTTAGCTATCTTAAGAGTATAGAGGCTAAAAACTAGAATTTCTAGCTCTATACCTTATAGTTTTCTATAAGAAATAGACTATATCTTAAGCTACTAGATAGCTCTAGTAATCTACTTCTATTTAGCTATTAAACTATATGCGTAGACGCCTATAGGCGCCTATAGCACTTAGCTATAGATTATCTATTATACTAGGCTTACGCCTAGCTTATTCTATACGTTATTACTATTCTCTAGGTTATTACTCTAGTACGTACTATGCCTTTTAGCTAGCTATAGTAGTATAGGCTTTAGAAACTTCTTATAATTTAAGAATATTACTAGCGTAGAGCGCGTTACTACGCCTACGCTAACTAGAGCTTACCTTTTATGTCTTTGTTATAACTCTTATAAGATTAAGTTATAGTTACTTCTACTATTTACCTACGCTTAGTTAAATCTCTTTACTTTAATATTTAGAGCACTAGGCAGAAATTATATTATATTAATACTATTTTCTAGCTATTATAATACTATATTTTAATTAGATAGTTAGATTCTTCTTATCTATACTAGTTCTAAGTTAGTTATTAAATGTGCGCTAGATAGCTAAAGCCTACTAAGAGTGTTAGCACTCTAGCGCTAAAAGGCGCCTATCTTATAGTTAGTACTCTTCTGCGCTAGAAGCGTCTCTCTAAGACCTAACGCACCTAACTCTTAAAGCTAATTCTTTTTCTAAAGTTATAGATCTATTTTACTAACTTCTCTTATCTATATTATTCTATTAACTATAGGCTATTTACCTTAGAAACCTACTATAGTTATAAGTATAACCTAGTATAAAAACTATTTCTTTAAGTAGATTTTTAAAGCTTATTAAAAGCGCACTAAACGCTATAAAAGTATAGCGCTCTTCTAGCTATTAAACTCTAGCTCTAGACAAACTAATTTTAAGGTAATAGACTATTAAGAAGAAAAGAGAACTTTTCTTAAAGCTTCTACTAAGGTCTCTACTCTTAGTTATATTACTATAGAGAATTTATATCTAAATACTAGAATTTTAACTAGTTTCTCTTTTAAGAGTGTAGTGTAAGCGCTAATATTAAAATAGAATTACTCTATCTCTTAGAATTAATTAACCTATATCTAACTACTATTTATATAGAACCTTTCTTTACTTTAGTTCTTAAAGTTCTTATTTAAGTATTTACTACTACTACTAAGATCTACACTAGAGGCTATTTAACCTAGAGTTACCTCTAAGACTTTATTATAAACCTCTACGCTTACCTACTTACTAGAGCGTAAATTTTACTCTAGTAAGAGAGTATAAGTAACACGCTTAAGCGCTATTTATTTTTAGAGCTAGTTTATTTAGTAGGTAAGTTATTATATATTTCTTAGTAGATTCTAACTTCTATAGCTACTATTCTACTATCTAGATAAACTAATATCTTTTATAGTATCTAATAAGCGTGTATTCTAGCACTTTAACTCTCTATTTAGTTTATTCTATATTACTAGTTTTGCTTACTAAAAATAGTCTACTAATAATATTTTATTTAACTATCTACGTTTAATTAAGTAATAAGAACTTCTTATATATTTAAAGTTTAAGAATAGATAAAGGCTATTTTAGTCTCTAGGCCTCTAATTATTTACTTTACCTTATAAAACTAAATATATTACTACTATTCTAAGAGAAACTTTAGTAGAAACTAGCTACTAGATAGTTTAATTAGTTTTTTGCCTCTATACCTAAATTTAATAATTAATTTACACGTTAGAACTACTGTAAGCCTCTACTAGAGTTTTCTCTAGCTTTACTCTATTTAAGCATAGTTTACTATCTTTTAGGTTCTAATAGCTATGCTCTTACTTAAATTTTTCTAAAGATATTAGAATTAGTTAATAGTATACTCTTATAGGTTTCTACCTTTATTTACTTTTATTACGCGCTTAGGCTTAACACCTAAACACTTATATAGATATTAGACTTCTTAGTCTATATTTTAAGATAGGCTACTTATAGCTATTACGCTAGTATTCTAGTAGATACGCAGATCTTAGTCTAGACTAGTAATATATTATTTTCTCTATAAGGCCTCTCTAAAGAGAGGTATATAATAGAGACCTTTATCTTACTATCTAAACTAATACTAGCCTATCTATAGAAAAGTACACTAGGTAAAAGTCTAAATAAGTAACTATAAGTAAGTCTAGCTATAAGCGCTTTCTTTTTAATAATTTTACGTGCTATTTAACTTTTTTTCTAAAGTGCTTTTTATCTTTTAATTACTCTACTTATACGCTATTAGTTTCTAGCTAATATTTAGCTTTAGAAGAAATATACCTTCTATTTAGAGCTATATTTTTAAATAACTTAACTTATTAAAGAGGCTTTATATAGTAATAGCTAGTAACTACGTATAGAATTCTTACTTTCTATAACGTTCTATTCTAAGAAACTTAGACT
Source organism: Alternaria infectoria (assembly GCF_024043175.1). Lineage (NCBI taxonomy): Eukaryota > Fungi > Ascomycota > Dothideomycetes > Pleosporales > Pleosporaceae > Alternaria > Alternaria infectoria. The sequence goes on from NW_026250748.1 coordinate 26,053, forward strand.
ACTACTAAAGCTAAAGCGCTCTCTATAAATTATAACTTAGACTCTAAAAGAGCTAGATTTTAAATTTAAGCTATTACTGCTTTACTTGCTATTACTAGAGTAATTCTAGTTAGTTTCTTATACTTTTGCTTATTAATATACTTAAGTTTAGTAGGTATCTCTACTTAATCTAAGGTTAAAAGTTAAAAAAAAAAGCTTACTAGACGCTAACCTTAGCTAGCAAAGAGTGTAACTTATGCTACGCTCTAAAACTAGTAGACTAGCTACTAATAACTTTAAGAAAAGTCTCTAGCAAACTAGAGATAAAAGATACCTAACACTAAGTAAAGCTTAAGAGTATAAATAACGCTTAAATAGGTATACTCTTTAGAATACTAAAGAGCGTAATATACATTTAAAAATTTAATAATTTACTAAATTCTGTAATTTACACTATATATTATATTTTACTACGTTCTTTATTAATACTAGAACTAAGAGATCTATTATTAAAAGTTATAATTAATTATATTATTACTAACGCTAATTACTATTATAAAAGGTTTATAGTTAGTTCTAAGAGTAGGTAAGTCTACCTAGAAAATAAAAAGTACGTAAAAGATATAGATAAATAATTTAGTAGAGCTAGCTCTACTACACACACTATAAAGTAGTGCCTAGTAGAAGATATCTAGCCTACCTTATTATTATGTAATAATCTCTCTATAGATTTACCTACAGAAACCTTATTATAACTTTTACTTTTTCTAAATAACTAAGTTTAGAGAACTTTCTAGCTTAGAGTAGTTATTACTAACCTCTCTAAGCTAGTCTAAACGCCTTACTAAGCTATTTAATTAGTAGTAGTAATAAGTAGTATGTATAAAAGTTAGAGACGTAATTAACGTATACTAATAATACGCGCTTACTAGGTATTTCTTATTAAAAAGTAATAATTATAATACTTTATCTCTAGTATAATAGAGTTTAATAAAATTATCTAGACCTTTTAGTTAAGATAAAGAACTTATTAGCTCTATTAGTGTAGCGCGCGTATAGTCTAGAATATCTAAGAGTATTATAGTATTAAATATTCTACACTAGAATAATACTAATAGCTGTAGGCTATTCTCTAACGCCTTAGCCTATTAGGCCTTATTATTAGAGCTTAGTTATCTAAGAGAGTAGTATATACCTTAAGCTAGCTAAAGCTAGCTTATCTCTTTTTACGCGTTATAATAGCTAAATATTACTTTAGCTTACTATAGAATTAGCTAATCTATATATACACTAGTAGATCTAGCGTTTTTTATACTAGGTAATATTACCTATATTATAAGCCTATAGCTAGGCTTACCTTCCTCTAATAGTTAGAGACTTCTCTAGAAAGGTTAAAACGCTAGACTAGTAATTATCTTTACTAAGACTTACTATTATAAGTCTATATAGGTTAACCTATTATTACCTTAAACTTCTATTAACTTAAGTTAATAGTCTCTCTAAGAAGCTAGCAACTAGCTAAAGCTAGTCTAGCTATTTAGTAGAGTAAGGTCTTACTTATTATTATAATTAAGTAGATAAGTTACTCTATAAACTAAGAATAGCTATATACTACTACCTAAAAAATTAAGAAAGAGCTCTTAATTTATTAATTCTTATTTTATCTAGACCTAGTAAGTTTCTTTATATTAAGTTAAATTAAGCTATAAACTCTACGCCTAGTAGTAACCTTCTATTAATTTCTTTAAGTTTTAGCCTTATAACTATAATTTCTCTAGAATCTAAAAACTTTAATTTCTTATAAGGTGCTAAGTAAGTTAGAAAAAGAATATTATCTAATCTCTAGTTAGTATAGTTTACAGTTAAGACTATAATAGTATCTAATTATTTTTAATTCTCTAACTTTTATTTACTAATTAATAAAAATATTCTTAGTAAATACTTTTGTAGTAGTTAGTCTTTAGTAAATCTAAGAATTTTACTTCTAATAACTAAATACTAATGCCTCTAACTATTTCTATTAATTATTATAGCGTTTCTAGAAACTAATAAAATAGAAATATACGCTCTATTTTATTATTCTATACTAATATATTTAAGTAAAGGCCTACTTTAAATACTCTAATTTTTTTAAAGTAAAAGTTCTAATTCTCTAGTACGTCTAGTAAAGAGTATAAGGTTCTTTAGAAGAAAGGTCTAGCTAGATAAGTGTATGTAGTAAGGCAGACCTACTAGCTAGGCCTAAGTTTTAACTATAAGCTTTTTAACTATAATAACTTTAATATACGCTATTAGAGCTAGAATTACTATAGCTACTAGCACTAGACTTGCCTTCTAATTATTTCTTATTAAAAGATTTAAATTATACTTATTCTAATTACAAGACCTAAAAGAGCTCTATATTAGTATTTATTATTACTATCTCTTTGTATTAGAATTAGGTAATTTACGCGCTTACTACCTTTCTTAGATATAGTAGCTATTTCTTAGGCTACCTCTTTAGAATTAAACTCTAATTTTCTATTACCTATTAAAACTATAGTAAGCTAATATCTTACTATTAAAAGTTAATAGAGTAGAAATTTAAATAAACTATTACTAGCGCAAGGCTATACAATCTATAAAGTTATTATAAATTACTAAGAAGCTCTAAAGAGTATTAGTTTTTTATCTAATAAATATATCTTTTCTAAAGTTAGAATTTTTAGTATATATTAGCTCTAGAATTACTATAGTTATCTAAGTAGTAAGGTATTATTAAATAAATAATAACTAATTTAATAAGCTATTTGCAGTTTTATAGTATAATTACTTATACTTAGATATATATAGCTTAATCTTTAAGATAAGTATATAACTACTAGTAGAATTAACTAGGTAATAATTATACGCTAAAGCGCTAGAGCGCTAAGACTATACTTCTAAAAGAGTAGACTATACTAAAAAAAGAGATTACTAAAATAACTCTAACTATCTACTATAAAAGTACCTAAGGCGCAATTACAGTAGATAGCCTATTTATTTACCTCTACTAAGTTCTCTAAAACGTAGTCTACTATAAAGCCTAACTAGTGTTACTACTAGTAGTAAGTCTACTATATATATACCTTAAGAGAAGAAAGTCTACACTACTTTATATATATAAAGCGTAGATAGGTAGTAGAATAGTCTCTAAAGAGCTAGTAAAATTATTAGTAAAGCTATTAATTTATAAACTCTAAAAATAGTACTTACTTATAGAAGTAAGTAGAACTTTAGACGTTAAGCGTAAGTATAGGTATAGCGCTAGAGCGCTACTTTATAATATAGGCCTTAGTCTACCTCTATAAGCCTCTAATAGTTGCTAAGTTCTAGGTAATACGCTAGCTAGAGTTAATATTTCTAACTACTACCTAGGTAATAAAGTATATAAATATAAAACTAAAAAGTAGTGTCTACCTCTAAAACTACGCTATAAATAACGCTAAAGTAGAGAAGAAAAGTAGAAAGTATAGCTAAAGTAAGAGGCAATCTACTATACTAAAGTAACTAGTATAGCTTAATAGCTACTAATCTATAAATAAGAATAATAATAGGCAGAGGCACTAGCGAAAACGCAGCTTTAATCTCTAGGCTAAAGCCTATTTACTCTAAACACTACCTAAAAAGTCTATCTACTAGCTAAATATTAATTTAAGTTACTTTATAAAAATATTTAGCCTATAGTAAAGTGTAAAAGAGTTACTTTCTAGGCGCCTCTAGCTAGTTTAGTGCCTAAAACGTCTATCTACTAGCTAAATATTAATTTAAGTTACCTTATAAAAATATTTAGCCTATAGTAAAGTATAAAAGAGTTGCCTTCTAAGTATATTTAGCTAGTTTAGTGCTCTAGACCTAATTACTTACTAGTGTAAATATTAATTTAAGTTATCTTATAAAAATAATTACGCTATAGCTTAAAAGAGTTACTCTCTATAAACTTTACCTATCTAATACTAGTCTAGTTAGGTAGGTAGCTAGATTCTAAGAACTCTAACTACTCTTCTTATATAGTGTAGAAATATTATTTAGCTTAATTTTTGCGTTCTAGAGTTAAGATAGTAGAAAATAGCTTAGAAGTGCACTTTTTTATATAGAAAACTATATAGATATACGTAGGCTTATATAAACTATAAACTAATATTAGAACTTAGCTCTAAAGAGTCTAGGCTAACTTAGCACTAGCTATAAATACCTTAGAATTACTATTATAGCTTAGTAGCAATTTGTCTCTAGTCTTTTTAGAATAATATACTTAATTATAGTCTAATATTATATATCTAGTATTTAACTAACTCTATTATTTAATATTTAAATTACTCTACTCTATAATACTCTTATATACGCTGTTTAGACATAATAAGCTTTAAAGTAGATTCTTTTAGCGCAATATAACATAGTAGTAAGTAGACTACTTTATTCTTACGCGTAATAGATAATAACTAGAAGAAATTAGCTTTTCTATCTCTAGAGGTAGTAATACTACCTACTAAGAAACTTATAGACCTATTAGAGGCCTTCTTAGGTATTACTAATCTAACCTTAATTATTAGAGATAGTAACACGCTAATTAGGCCTATTTTAGAGCTAACTAGACTCTTATAGTCTACTACTACTAAAAGTAAAGATAAATAAGCTACTCTAATCTATAAACTTAAGAAGTTGCGTAAGTAGAAATAATTAGAGCGTACTTATTAAGATATAGCCTATCTTAGAGAACTAAAGCGTAAAGTGCTTATAAGTAACTAATTAGCTCTTAATAAAGATACTATCTACTATACTTTAATCTAAAGAGGTAAGCTTTAGTTAAACCTAGAAGCTCTATACTCTAAGAACCTAAAGACGTTTACTACGCGTAATTACTTATAGTATAACTACTAGATACGTAATTATAAGACTATCTTTAGAGAAGTACTTTTTACTTTTCTATTAAATACCTAAAAGATAGATTTTACTATAAGGTTTCTTAACAAGACTACTTACTCTACTTAGAATACTTACTTCTAGAACTATATAAGGCTTAAAGCGTCTTAAACGCCTATCTAGAAGAAACTTAAGATAGTTATACTTAATATACTTAGTTCTAAGTTATTATAATATCTTATAGCTTATAATAGACTTAAATAGACTAAATAGAGGCTAGACTAGAATTCTAACTCTCTTTTAGTCTACCTTAATACGCTTTAGAGTAAACTAAGTAACTATAGAGAAGAGTAGCGCTGTATAGACTTTATAAGTATACTTCTTTCTAATATTTAGAAAGAACTTCTACTTTAAGACCTAGAGAATTATAATATAGTCTCTAAGCTTAATACCTTAGCTTACTACTATTAGAGTAAGATAAAGCGTACTACTACGCTTCTAGAGTATCTAGCTTATAAGAAGAAATCTTATAGCTATTAGACTTAGAACTTTTTTTTAGAGCTTTCTTAGACCTAGAAAAAAGCTAAGAAGTCTAGTTTAGCGAAATCTAACTTATAACTAGCTAAATTAGACTAGAATAGTCTAAAAAACTCTAATATAGTCTATTAGAGGTATAATAAAACTAAATACTTCTAAAGAGACTATCTAAAGTCTAAGAGAAACTCTAAGAGCTTATCTAGTTAAGAATTAGAAAAAGGTAGTAGGTAGAGAAGCTAGAGTTCTTCTTAGCCGCCTATATTACTCTAGACCTAGTATTCTAGAACTTAGAACTTTTTTATAACGCGCTTTACTCTAAGCTAGCAAAGCTACTAATAGTAAAGGTGTTACTTAGCTAATTAGAGCCTATTAAGGCTCTAGTAGATAGAGGTTTCTAGTTAAACCTTATTTTAGCGTTGCTTACTATAGAGTAAAGCTTACTAGTTTACTTTCTACCTAAGCTATTAGTAGATAAAGTAAATAGTAAAGAATTAAAGATTTATAGTACTACTATAGTAACTATAAAGATAGTAGATTCTTATAAAAAATAAAAGATCTAGAATATTTTATATATTATTATAGAGGTCTATAAGTATTAGATATACTTAGGTCTACTCTAGATAAATGCGTATTACCTAAAGGTTAGCTACTATACATAAAGGCTGCTCTTTTAAGACACTAAGTCTAAGAATAGAACTATTTATAGAAAGATTACGCTAGAAAAGACTAAGAAGTTTAAGAAGACTATGCGCAACTCTATAGTAAACGTATATAGCTATTTTATTACTTTAGCGCTCTAGTTTAGCCTAGAAGAAGCTAAAGAGAATAGTTTACTTCTATAATACGCTAAGTTTACCTATTTAGAGTTAGAAGATAACTTAAGAGCTCTTACTAACTATAGTTTATAAAACTTAGCTATTAACTTACTACTAGAGACTACAGCGCTCTATTAGCTATTATATAATCTTTCTAAGATAGAGTTAGAGCTTTTATATAAGTACTTAGACAAGTACTTAGTATAAGAGTAGATTAGGTATAGTAAGTCTCTAGTAAGAGCGCCTATACTCTTTATAAAGAAAAAAGATAGTAGTATACACCTATATATTAACTATTAGAGCCTTAATAAAGTTACTATTAAGAATTAGTACTCTTTACTACTTATTACAAAGTCTCTAGAGAGACTAGCTAGCGCTAAGTACTATACTAAACTAGATATAAAAGAAGCTTATTATAGAGTACATATTAAGAAAGGTAATAAGTAGAAAACTACCTTCTACACAAGATATAGTAGTTTTAAGTATACTATAATATCTTTTAGCTTTATAAACACTTCTACGTAGTTCTAGACCTATATTTATTAAGTTCTTATAGAATTAATTAATATAACCTATATTATATACTTAGATAATATTCTTATCTTCTCTAATACTAAAAAAAAGTATAAGAGCTACGTTAAGAAAGTCTTACGTAGATTACGTAATATAAAGCTATTTTTAAAGCTTCTAAAGTATAAGTAGTATACTTAGCGTACTAAGTACTTTAGATACATAGTTTTCTCTAAGAGAATCTAAATTAATAAGAATAGAATTAAGATAATCTAGAAATAGCCTAAACTACGCATAGTGCGTAAGATTTAGATATTTATTAGCTTTATAAACTACTATAGGTAGTTTATTACTAGATTCTTCTAACTTACTTTACTTTTAACTAAACTAATCTAAAAAAGACTAAAAGTAGCTAAGAGTAGCTACGCTTAGTAGAGAGAGAAAAGTTAGATTCTTAATCTTAATAAGAAAGCTAAAGAAGCCTTTTAAAAGCTAAAAGACTTCTTCTTAAGTATTTCTATCTTAACCTACTTTAAGTAAGATAGAAAGACTAAGACTAAGATAGACACTTTAGGTAGCGTAATTATAGGTATATTAAGCTAATATATACTAAATAAAGCTAGAGAGTACTACTAGCGTCTAGTTAACTTCTTTTTACGCAAGCTTATTATAGTAGAGTATAACTATAATATATATAACTAGAAACTACTTATAATAGTTAAAAGCCTAGAGTATTAGCGCTAATACCTAGAGAGTGTACACTTTAACCTCTAGACTAACTATTAGAATCTAAAATAGTTTATAGAGACTAAGACTCTTAACTATTAATAGATTAAGTCTTATATTATACTATCTAGGTTTAATTTTAATATACACTATAAGGTAGAGTCTATAAACTCTATAGATAAGCTCTTCTACTACTTTAACTATATAGTAGAAGCTTAGAAATCTATCTAGAAGTATAATAAAGCTTTTATTTAGCCTATAAGAGATCTTATAACTAATAGTAATAAAACCTCTCTTTTAGTAGCTATAGTGTAGACTTACTCTACTAAGCGTACTAAGAAATAATAAGACCTTACTAAGAGTCTTAAGAGCTTTAACTAGGCTAGTAGATATACTATACTAGAGCTCTAGACTCTAGAGAAGCGTAATAAGATAGATTACGCCTTCTTAGATACTTTAGACAAGTCTAAGTCTAAAAATAACTATTCTAGTCTAAATAGAGCTAAAACGCGCTATTATATAATAAGAACACTAGTAACTACTAAAAAGAAGTTATAAGCTCTCTAAGAATATTATAATAACTCTTTTATAAACTACTTTAGAGTAAGATATACTCTAGAGAAGCTATAAAGGTATTACTTTTAGAAGAGTATACGTAAGAACGTAGAGTAATACTATAAGAATTACCTTATATATAGAAAGTCTACTTCTATAAGGTATAGGCTGTATAGCCTACTATAGCCTTTTCTAATACCTAATTACTTTTAGAAGAAGGTAATAATAGACTTTATTATAGAACTACTACCTAGTATAGTTTCTAGTATAAAGTATAACGCTATACTAGTTATTATAGATAGATTAACTAAAATAGCCTATTACGTGCTAGTATAGACTAATTAGAATAGTACTAATCTAGTATAGGTCTAGATACGTAAGATTATCTAACTATACAGCGTACTAAAGCGTATTATCTTAGATTAAGGCTTTTTAATAAACTCTAAGTATTAGAATACTTTTCTTTACTACCTTAATACTAGAAGAGTCTTTACTTCTACTTTCTATTCTTAGACTAATAGCTAGATAGAAAAGTAGAACTAGACCTTAGAGTAGTACCTTTACTACTATTACTTTCTAGAATAGAATAATTAAGCGCGCTAGATATCTATTAGAGAGTTTACGTATAATAATAGTATCTACTCTACTATTAGAATTACTCTCTTCTAGACCTACTATAGAAGGTACTCTTATAGAGCAAATTAGCCTAATTTAGCTCTTAGTAAGAGAGAAAGCTTTATAGAGGCTAGCCTTACTAAATAAGTAATTAAACTATAGTAAGAGTACTATAGAAAGATTAAAGTAGTAAATACTTACTAGAAAGAGTACACTAATAAGCACTACGCACTAATACTCTTTAAGGTAGAAGACTAAGTCTTAGTCTCTAACTAATATATTAGAAGCACTTACCTAAAGAAGAAGCTAGATTAGAAGTTTCTAGAACCTAGAAAAATTATAAACTAGATTAGCCTCTTAGCTTTCTAAGTTAACCTTCTAGAACTTAATAGCGTCTATCTAGTATTCTATACATCTCTTCTAGAGCTCTTTAATCTAAAAGGTATTATTCTATACTCTAAAGCGCCTAAATAGAATACTTTAAGAGAATTTAGTAATAATATATATAAAGTAGAACGTATTATTAAAAGACAGCATAATAAGAATAACTAATAGAAATACCTAATTAAATAGGTTAGGTACCTAGAAAAAGAAAACTTATAGAAACTAGGTCTAAATATCTTAGCTAATACGCTGCAGAAGTTTTAGAATAAGAAGAGTATCTAGTAGTATAGAAAGTCTTTAAAAGTATAGCCTATAAAGTAACACTATAGATAGTTTTATAAGAAGAGAAGATAAGTTATATTAAGCTATAATAGACTATTCTAGTATAAACTAAAGTATATCTTTACTTTTTTTCTCTATATAGAGTTTTTTAGAGTATTTAATAGTGCCTTAGACTAGAATAGCTTATAACTATCTAAATCTAACTTACTTTCTAACGTAAGAATTAATAGTTTTCTAGCCTTATAAATTAGTTTTAAAGAATTTAAATATTACACTTTAGGTAATTTTATATAAACAAAACTTTAATTATAGATATAAACTTTTTTATATTATAAAAACAAATCTATCTAGAAAGTATTACTTAGAACTATACTAAGCTCTAACAGCCTATAAGAGGCTAATAGAGGTTAGTTTTAGTTAATATCTTTTACTTTCTACTAATTCTGTATAATCTCTACTAAATTCTATCTAAGTATACTAGATAGCCTTATATTACTCTAGAATAGGCTAAAATAAGCTATAAAGAACTATTAGAGGTTAGTTAAGAGTAACTTAGAGAACACTAGCTCTAAGAGCCTTAATCTTATCTTTTTTAGTCTTAATCTACTTCTTAAGCTAGCCTTTCTTAGTAGTAGCCTTATTACTCTTTAGCTAAAAAGTAAGCTCTACCTAAAGTTCTTAAATAGCGTTCTATAGATCTTTAACTATAGAAATAATAGCCTACTTAGTAGGCTTTAAAGCTAGACGCTACTAAAAGAGGTTAGTATAAACTAAAATAAGCTAAAACTATCTATTCTAGAGCTATTTACTACCTATTAGCTTTATAGAAGCTAATAGAGGCTAATAGTAGCTAGAAGAGAGTAAAATAGGTACTTATAGTAAAGCACTACTTGTTTATAGCCTAATACTAGCTATATAGAATAGTTTAGGTAATAGAGTCTCTAGTTAGTGCGCTAGTAATCTTTCTAATTATACTAGTAAAGATAGCGCGCTTTTTCTTATTATTAAAAACTAGAAAAGTATAGCTATAGTAGTTAAACGCGTAAAGCTTATTAAGCTTCTATAACTATAGGTAACTAGTATATAGCGCGTAACTAATCTTAAGAAGCTTAAATATATAGAAGTAGCTTATAGTAATCTAATTATTACTAACTATAGTTAAGTTAAAATAGAAGAGGCTATTAAGGCTTAGAATAAGGTAATATAGAGTATAATAAGTAGATATAAATAGAAAGAGAGTAAATTAGTGTAAAGTACGCATTAATAGTCTTAGTTAGAGTACTAGAGGCTAGTTAGTAGTAATTTAGTATATTTTGCGCTAGAAACTCTTAATTTAGACTAAACTACTCTATTATACTCTAAAACAAGCTATAATAAGTTACTTTAGACCTTCTTAGAATTCTAGAAATAATAAGTAAAAAAAGCTAATACTTACTATTATAGAGCGTTTAGAGGCTAAAGAATAGAAAAGAGAGATCTAACTAGCTAGAAATATCTAAGGCGTATAGGCCTACGCTAGCTCTACTAGCGTAGGTAGTAGCCTTACGTATACCTATACGTAATTTCCTAAACTACTATTTTTTACGCTAGATTTCTACTTCTCTAATAAACGTAACACGTCTACACTAGCTTACTATAGGCTATTCTAGGCTAGAATAGCTTACTATAAACTATAGTTACCTTATCTAGTCTATTAACCTAGCTTTAGAATAGATTAAAAGTAATCTACTCTAAGAGAAGAGATAATATTAGAACCTAGCGCTAAAGAGCCTAGACTAACTTAGCACTAGCTATAAATATCTTAGAATTGCTATTATAGCTTAGTAGTAATTTATCTCTAGTCTTTTTAGAATAATATACCTAATTATAGTTTAATATTATATATCTAGTATTTAACTAACTCTATTATTTAATAACTAAATCTAAAAAATATAAAGTCTAGTAGCTTTAGCGCACAAAGCAATTACGCCTTAGATAGTAGTAAGAAAAGGCTTTAAAGTTAAAAAATAAATTAAGAGTCTAGTAGCTTTATAAAATAAATTAAAAGTCTAGTAGCTTTATAAAATAAATTAAGAGTCTAGTAGCTTTATAAAATAAAGTAAAAGTCTAGTAGCTTTATAAAATAAAATAAGAGTCTAGTAGCTTTATAAAATAAAGTAAAAGTCTAGTAGCTTTATAAAATAAAGTAAAAGTCTAGTAGCTTTATAAAATAAAGTAAGAGTTTAGTAGC